>NC_051447.1:10435104-10530023 GCF_001649575.2 Kryptolebias marmoratus | reverse complement strand
TTTCATTTGTTGTCATTTGTAATCATCAAAATTAGACGAAATAAACATTTGAAATATATCAGTTTGTATGTAATGTATGAATATAATATACAAGTTTCACTTTTTAAATGGAATTACTGAAATCAATCTACTTTTTCATGATATTCTAATTTTATGACCAGCACCTGTACATTAGCCTGGCATACAGCATCTCCCTATCTGTGAGTAGGACAAGCAAGAGAGACAGGGTGCGTTGTCCTCTCTTTGACTTTCTTCCTCCATTAACTGCCCTGGGAGGATAATATGTGTTACTAAAAGTGCTCAGAAATGGCACAGATGTATACAGACTGCTGAGCATAAGCACATGAGCAGGCATTCAAAAATGGAGGAGTATATTTATTATGCACACATTGATGTTACTGCTATAAATGCAATTGCATCCTGGTTCTTAACCAGACGTGTCTGCATTGTGCATATGAATCACAACCAAGAATTCTACCATGTTTGCATGTAAAAAAAAAAAACCTGCTGCTATTGTGGTGCAAATGACAACCCGGATTAGGTGTTATATTGATTATTTGTTCAGACATTGCATTGAGCTTAGGCTGTTGATACTATCAGTAGCTAGTAGTAGTAGAAGTAGCAGCAGTAGTAATTCAAATAAAAAGTTCTAAAAGTTATTATAAAAAAGTCAAAGTTATTATCGTAATGACAAATTTGATGAAACCAGCCATCCTTGAAGGAATGCATATCACTTGTCACCTTGCATGCCAAAGTTTTGAATAAAGACCTTGCACAATCTGTTAGCACAGAGTATGGGTTGAGAATGACACCCAGCTACTACTACACCAGATTTAATCTCAATATTTGTATAACTGACTGAGTTGTAGCCATTTTTGTGTATGTGAAGATTGGTGGTAGCCATCTCGAATCGAGTTGACTCCAAAGGTTATCCATATTCAATGATTACTTTTTGAGAATTTCATTAAATCTACAGTGGTTCATGAGATATTTTGTTAACAGACACACAGGGTTCACTTCAACTGTCAATGACAAAGTTCTAAATAATGATCTGTTAGCTCTCAATGTAGTGTTAGATATAGTTCTCAACTACAACCATGCCAAATTTTAGTTCAATATCTGAAAAATTACCAGACTTATAGCTATTTGTGTGCTTGATAAGTTCAATGAGCTGTGGAGCCCTTGAATCAGATCGACTCCAAAAGTAACTCAGGTACTACTGGACATCCAATGACAACTTTGAGAGTTTCGTTAAATTTGTCAGGTGGTTTATGAGATATTTCACTATCAAACAGACAAAGAGACACACACCCACAGGAGACTGCATGATCACCCATCTTTCATGTCAATAGGTGTTAAAAATGAGGCCATTATTGCTAAAAAACAGTATATTTAAATTCATTATACAAAACTCCAGCCCAGGTGACTGTCATTTTCTTTAACAATTCTTTCCTCAATCTAAATACCCAAACAAATGCCATTCAGTTTAATTTGAAAAAATTCAATGGAGTACAAAAAGTAAAGTTTTTTTTATGTTCCAGGGCATTTCTCATTTTTACTGTTGTCCACTCCTCAGTGAATGCTCAGGATGGAAAATTCAAAGTAAAGATTTGAATATTTTTTTTCAATTGCAAAACTCTTGGCAAATTTTTTTATTAATACAGTAATAACAAACTGTATTGCAGTGGACAGAAGTAAATTATCATGTGATTAAACTGGTACTGGGATTTATTTTGAACTTGTTTACCATCTCTACATAAAGAAACGATCATAAAGAGAAAAAATTTACTCATCTAGAACAATATCAAAGGTGTGCCTTCTATGTGACAGGAAATACAAATTCAAATCAATATCTTTGTTGCACTGAGGGGACATTTAGGCAGCTCTGGGGCAACTACAGTAGTCTTTTTTCCTTTTTTTGGTAATGAATGTACATAATTATCATAGTGACTAATGAGAATTCATGGATTGTTTTCAGAGATCAGTGATGCACACAAATTGTAAGGTGCTTGGGGAGGGGAGCTGACCCTATTCGCTTAACTAGAGGGCAACAATTTTTTGAAACGCAACACTTATAGTAAACAAAACACGTATACATGCCCACATGCACCGATAACCACTCTTCTATATCTTTGGCTAATTTCAGACTCTGGCTGCACAAACATCATTAATCAAGCTGACTAAGATTAGTCACTGGCAAGCTCCCCTACCTGTTTATTATAATTAAATCGATGTACATGTCATTGAAGGCGTAGACCCGAAACAATGGCGGTTGCACTTAACACAAAAAACAGGCTGAAAAAAAGGACAAACAGCAGTGTACAGAAAAATAATTAAAAAAAAAAAGCTAATGTGGCTAATGTGGTAAATCTGAAATCAGATGCTGGTTGTGCACGAGCAGAAATGAATACAAGCTTGTAGAGTGGAAACACAGATGAGAGGTGCCTTTTGTAGTTTTCCTTCTTAACGATAACCACTATGTTTGAATCTACACAAAAATGTTCTATTCAGCAATCAAACAGCACAGCACAGCACAGTTGCTGTGCAGAAAACAACCAACAAAAGAAAGGATGGAAAACCAAGACTTGAAGCAAAATGAAGAGAAAAAAAACTACTCATGTCATGACCTGAGCTCCAAAATAAATAAAGCCAAAACTCCTTTAAGAGAGTTTTGCAATCCAACTGGAATCAAACTGTAAGTGCCTAGGGTCCTCTCTGTGACTGTCAGGAAATAAAATTGTACACAACACTGACTTTGCTTAAGAAAGCACTGTGTGCTCTGTACCAAACAAGCATGTCGACAATATAAAACCCTCTTTACATGTTTAACAGAGTAGCAGAATATGGAGATGAGAGGCTGAGTGAGTGAGTAAGCATGCAGAAAGGCAGATATTTGATTTGTGCCATAGATTGTAGGAAGCACACACAAGAAAGCATCACAAAACATTTTTGTCAGGGAGGAAACACCTTTCTGCTATAAAGTGCCTTCTTTTTCAGGGATTTAAACAGCAATTTAGGCTGATATTTTAAATGCAGAAGTTTGTGTATGGTGATTTGAATAAAATTATGAAAACATACTGAATTGACTTTATTTCAGGCATGAAAATGATTTATTTTTGGACAAATATTGTAAAGTTTAATCATTTAATTTACCTATCAAGAACATAAAATTTTCAAATAAATAAGTTCCTGGATTGAAACAAGGCATACAAAGAACTGGCTGGAATGACTCCAGTTTGAACAGAGGAAAGTAAGAGGCAAACCATGGGCGTGATGAATAAAACATGAGACCACAGGGCCACACTGACCAAAATGAGACAGCTAGGTCTTTGTACAGCATCAACCTTTGACCCATCAGCAAATTGGCTGACATCAAACCAGCCACACACACCTCATAGCTAAAAACAATGTGATTAAATGAGCTCTCATTTACATTGTTGCCCAAAGGTGATGGGTATAGCATCTTATTTCTCGAAATGAACACATTTTACTGCAGCTCTATCAGCAGCAGAGTGGGTGCAGCTGCTTGACCGATGGAGTTAGTGTGAAGATAATTGCTTAGTTTAATACGAGAACAGAAGTTAAAAAGGCAAAACTATAAAAGATGCCCACATGGAGTGTAAATCTCTTACAAAAGCACCCTTTCTTCTAAGTAATGTTCTCATTTGTTAAAAGTAATTATATTAATTTCAACAAATTCCTCTAATAATTTATTGATGTCATAATTCAAATACCATATTAAGTTGGAAAACATATAAAACTCTCACTGACTACTGCAAAATTGGCACTAGTGCTTAGCAAGTGATGACACAATAAAAAGGAAGTAAGTTTGGCCCTTGAAAAGGGTGGAGGTCACTGAGGTAGTTAAAGAATTTATGGCATTGGAGTTTCCAATCTAACCCATTCGGACCTACAGTTTCTTTACAAGAGCATTCAAAGTCCTGAGCTCTGTTTAAAAGCACCCTCTTAAAACCTGAGGATTTTCTGAAATACTCAAAGGTATCCACGTAAGCATCCTCTGAAGAAACTTAAATATGGTCAAACTGGTGGTGATAATCAAGTTCAGAGTTAGGAGTGTGAACATTAATCTCTTCAGATTACTACTTCCATTAAAGGTTTATGGCATTCATTGAGCACACATCTCAAAAACAATTGCTCTAGACTACACTAGATTAGGAAAATTCTGTACTTTGAGACATAATATATCACAACCACAGTGTTCTGTAGTGACATGTCATCTCATCTTGCTTGAGTTTAGTTGGACTACCATTCATTTTTCAGTGACCCACGAATTGTGGAACTTCTTCAAGACTGCTAGAAAATCGCTGCAGGTGATTGCCTCGTGATGGCGTCATGAAGGCAAAGAACGACAACTTTCAAGGAGCTAAATTATAAAACATGTTTTTGTTTATCACTATTTCATGTGTCATTGAAAGTTGAATGAATAAATTAGGAAAAAAAGAGAGACAGAAACAAATTTAAAAAAAAACAACAGATGAATATAGTTTCATTTATTTGTCTGCAGATTCAGTCTGCAATAAAAAACAGCCTGTTCTGAACTAATGGACCCCCCCACAGACTACTGAAGGGATTCACAGGAGAATACGCTCACTGCTTTCAATTAAACACTGAAAAGTGAAGCTTTGTGTGAAGATTCCAGGCTTTGTGCAAAATAGGCAGACCCTTGGCAGGATGTAGAACTGTACCCAGTCCATAATCATAGGGCCAAAATCCTCTCATAAAGTACCACAAAAAACAGGCTTGGCTATAGTCCCCTAATCTAACTAAAGACAGTGGAAAGCATATCCAGAGCTGAGAGAGTTACTGACTTTGCTCATCACCGACATTCACAGTCGACACCTGCAGAATTGATGTTAATCATATGCTGCTTTGGAGGGCAGAATGAGTCATGTGCTTTGTAGGTGTTTTAAGACTGATCTGCTAAGGTCAAAGTAAGTCATGAGGTAAATGGCTATGTGTTTTATCTTGTGGGTATTAGAAGTAGATCCCTTATGTGGCTGTATGCTGATGGATTGCTGATGTCAGCTCATTAGTGGCGCTACCTTTGCAAAGTCATCAGTTCATGTAGGTATAGATGTGCTTATTGGATGAACACAGAGCAGAAGTAAAGAGTGGGATGTGAAACAAGAGTGATAAACTGCCAATATTTACCTAAATCTTAAAGAATGAACCTTTTAGTTTGTATTGCAGTTATGCCACAGGGACCACAGTCCTTTTTTCCTTTGTGTTGCTGGAAAAAAGCAGAGAAAAGAAACAAGAATATACTAAGGCTACTTCTATTCTGTTGGGGGTTATAAACTATTTTTGATGTGATGCAATGCAGACATGAATGTTTCAAGTTGATTTGTAAATGTCAAAATTTGATTACTATTTTATATTAACATCTTGCAAAAGGCAGAACTCTGAAGTGAGGAACCCAGCCTGTTTATGGAGTACACACAACAAATACTACAACATACAAGCAGCACGTTCTGAACTGAAAGCCAGTGTTCAGAAATACTTTAGCTTTTATGAAGTTAAAAGAAGAAATGATGTTCACTAGACCAATACTATATGCAATCTGAGTACACATTTCCATTCAAAGAAGGAGAAAAACCGGTGTTGCTGCCACTACGACTGTTGGCAACTAACTGCTGAGCAGTTTTTGCGAGGTAGTATCAAGAATGTATCTTAATGTTTGTATCATGGTATGATGTGGGCAACAACATAATTTGTACAACTTAGAATACAGTTTTCCAAATCTTGAATACTAAAATAGGCTATTATTTTCAAAGACTGGTCATGCAAAACAGCCACAGGACTCAGTGGTCACTTGGTTGAAAAAACTTAAAAATTAGTGAGACTGCAAACTAAAGATTTTTGCCTGTTTTCTTGCAAGTTTTACTTACTTACTATTCTCAAACAACCACAGCCCGGGGAGATACTACCTTATGTTGCACCCTTTGAAGCCACAATAAAACATAATCATCACAGCCATTTCCACACTCTACAATGAGACCAAAAACAAAGTTGCAAAAACACTGAAAAGAGAGGGTAAGATAACTCTAACAGGTAATAATTGATGGACATTCATTGCCACAAAATCTTATGTCACTGTATTTAGCATCTTGATCCGTTTTGGTTATTTAGTTCTTATAATCTTGTTGAATGAAAACAGTTTTATAATGATAAGTGTAGAGCAAAATGTTTTGTCTTATTTAGGACTGAAAGATTTGAAGCTCAAGATTTTGTTTGATTATGGATGCATCTCCATGCATCCATAATCGCTTTATAATTGCGTCACATCTTTCTGAATTGTAATCAAATGGATTCACGAGGTGCTTGAAGATTCCCACCCCTAGTGTTTCCATGCCTGTTTTTATGGAAATAGAAAGTTACAACCACAACTGCACGAAAAACAAACAAAAAATAAACCTTGCTTGGTACAAATCCAGTAATAAAAAAAAAGTTTGCACTTAACAAACCATTTATTTAAGAATGAATGACTGATATTGTACGTGCATATATGTATTCTGTCTTAGAATGAGGTTCTTAGCATGAATTTGATATTCAAACATAAGCTAGATATTGAAATGTGCCACACTTTCCCAAAAGCATTAGATGGAGGATTTAAGAGTGAAACTGAGGGAGGACAAAAGCAGCGTGTCTTGCTGTGTGATGGAACGCAGCAGCGGGTGGCTTACCACACGTTGTACTGGAAGCCTGGAGCACCATGGCAACAGGGAGAGAGGAGCATTGAGAGGGGCGGGGGTTCAAGGACTTTCACTTGTTTCAGCAGCATTTTAATTACTTTGGGCACCAGTATTTAGTGGAATAGATCAAATCAGGAGCTTTGGCCACAGCTTGGAGAACTCCCCAAAGATGTTTAACTCTTTCTTCATACTTGTACACTGTGTTTAAAATTACTCCATCAGCTAAGAATACTTAAGAGAAGAGAAGATAAGATAAGAGAAGCATACTGATAATGAAAGGAGAATAAAGCCATGGAGAAGGAAAAGAGGCTGGAGAGAACAAGACAGACGAGTGAGAAAAGAGACAAGGCAAAGTGAGCACAGATAGAAATCGACAGCGTTGGAGATACATGCTGTTTGAAGAAGCAGATTGGTAGGAGAGATGAGCAGACAGGACCAAGGGAAAAGGGATAGGGGGGATTTGTAGGGATATAAACGCTTCAAAATTCCCCTTTTAAACACTTAAGTAGCAAAAACATTTATAAGGACGCAAGGATGGAGAAAAGTTTTTCCAGGCTTTGTCTGCAAAGCATAAGAATTATAGATGCATTTCAGAGTTGGTTTGAGAAAGCTTAAACATACAACATGCCTGCAGAATTCTGTATCCAGTTAGGTTTATGTGTGATAATACTGCAATGAATACATCCTTCTTTTACAATGCCGTGCCTAACATGATCAGAACTCATTAGACGCTCTCCAAAGCTCTTCCACCACACAGACAGAAAGCTCCGAAAAACAAACCCAAGAGTCCAGTATACACACACACGACTTCTGAGCTCTAAGGCTTTTCTCCAGTGAAAACAAGCTGGCATCCACTTGAAACACTGGCAGCATTAGTCATATAAAACTAATCTCTATCCACTTAATAAAGTAATAAAAAGCTAATATTGAATTTTTCATGAAGTAATTTCAAATTCAACTGAAAAACACTTTTATTACTACTGAAGGAACAATTTAGCTTCATTTCCAAAGGTAGAAGGTGGACAATTTTTATGGTGACTGAAAAATATGGTCATATTTGCGCAAATAAATGCCTGAGAATGTTGCAAAAAAAATTAAACCATAACCTTTATGGTTGCTACAACTGACACCATCTTGTAACATGTTTAAAATGAGGCGACAGCAAATTGGAGGAATCCAATCATCTCTGACTCAGACATGTGTCTTTCTTAGAGCTGGAGGTGAAGTATTTAGATCCCAGGGGATATGTTCATGGAGGAGAGCTGCTCACAACTCTCCCTTTGTTGTCTGTGATGGATTTTTTCATACAAACATGCAATTGGGCCGCGTTGCTGATGGATAGCAGCCATTGTTATGGTGAAGTCACTCTATCGCCTTCCCTAGCTCCTCTATTTATCTCAGTCAAGTCAATGGTGCCATTGTGCAAAATCGCCCATCACACTTCACCACCTTGATGTTAACAGAAGAGGGAATGTCGAACTTATTCAGACTTTTCTGACAAAGGAAATTAAATAGAATGTTTTCTGACAGGTTTCACAAATTATTGGTAACAATTCAAAACCAGTAGAATTGCTTTGTAACCCATTTATATTTGTATGGATTACTGTCTGCAAGGACAGGTTATAGGTAACTAATATAATTCCCTGAATGACAGTCTGTTAAACAACATTAGTCTTGGACTAACAAAAGGAAATCACCCAAACAAAAAACTGAAAAAAACAAGTCTTAAAAACCAAACAAACAACACCAACAAAAAACAAAAAAACAAAAAACAAAGAATGACTGAGCAGCAAAAAACCTATTCCTGATGCACAATCTAAGTTTGTCACATGTTGCTTCTCTGTGTGACTACATTTTTCTTTTCGACTCTATTGGTCTCATTTTCTTCTAGCCTTGTTTCTCATTTTTGTTCTCAATCTCTCAGTCCCCGTCTGTCAATTTGTGAAGGTCCCACATCATTACTGTCAAAAATCACACTGTAGCGCCACTACAAAAGACTCACACACAATATCACATACACTGGCACACACTCGTACTTACCGCCCACTCAGGTGTTGAAAGAGTGACTTCCTCCTCCGACACTCAGCGGCAAGCTTCTCCCAGAGGAATCCTGAATACGACAAGACAAGCAAAGTGAACTCGGAAGAACTGGAGTCTTTGATTTTCCTGTCAGACACTTTTAGCCCCCTGGTCCTCATAAAACTCTGTTTGTCTCCAACTGATTGTGGCATCGTCTCCTTGCTGTTTGGTGTGTCTGCATTCACACAGATACATCTGCAGATAAAATGTGTGCATCTTTATGGCAATATTGTGCAATTACCACACAATCAGGGTGATTTATTTCATTAAACAAACATTTATTAAAAAGACAATGACACAGTCAAATTGAAGGAAAAATACTCAAGAGAGAATATTCTATCTTATTTGATGAGACACTAAAACCAAACGCTTTTGAGTCTAAGAGTCAGGTGATTAAAGCAGTCATCAAATCTCACACTTCATTTTCAAGGCACCGGAAACTAAAGGAGAGCTCTGATTACCATCAATGACACTCCACCCCGACCATCTGATTCCATGTAAGAGGCTCTTAAAGCCAAAGAGGCTCCCCTGGTAAAACTGGTGTCAAGCAAATAATAGATCTTTTTATCTATAGGTGGGGCACAAGATAAACATGTGAGCTTATTAAGTCCAAAAGGTGAACAGTAAAAATATTTATAATCAGATTAAACTCTACAAGTGATGCCACAAATAAGATCTCTAGTTCAAAATAGTAATTATGTTACGCTGAATTATGTGTTTGTAATTCAAAATTCTCCTCATGTTACTTGCTGATATCAACATGGAACAAAGAAAAGGTCCAAAGTCTAATTTTGTAACAGAATCACACATTTAGACCACTTACACGTATTCTTGAAGACTCTCAAAATAAACTTAAATCCTGCAAATATGCATAAAGTGGGCTTTTTTAATTTTACTTAAACAGGGCACAAAATTAAAACACCCACTATGACAATATTTTTAATAGGGTTAACTGAGTTATGTTGTAGCTGGAAATTTTGAATAGAGAGAGATGAGTTCAAACCAATATGATTCAATTGGATTTGCATGTGCTGACAACCTTCAGTTTTATTCTGTTAATGTCTTACTCTTAAAACTTGCATTATAGACAGCCCATTTTTCTGCAGCACTAAATGGTTCACCAACTATAGAGAGGTTCTATAATCCACTATTATGGAGAAAAAACATGGAATGACTGAAACGAATTTAGATGACGCGACTGTCGACTCCGTGGCTCTGGCTGTGCCACGAGTAAAGATGGTACATTTGATAGAAGTGGACAGTTTAATTTGAATCTTGTTACAACATAGCAGTACTGTCTGTTACACTTTAATTTAAAATCAAAATCATCTGCTGCAGGGATTTTTTTTTGTTTTAATATCAACAGCAATGTGTACGATTATGCAAACAAACGCATGTCATTAACATAATATGTTCAAGGCTAATGAAGAAACTTTATTAAATGTTGTCAGTGCACATGCACATGAAAGGAAATGGCATTTTTGCACATCTGCAGAGGATGACGACATTTAGAGACACCCATTGCAGTAATGTGCCGACACTAGGGCTGCAGAAACTACACACAGCCTATACCTCCATCTCCCTGATGGTGGACCTGGGGATTTGCTGCATTAGCAGGGGTTCACACTCCTTCCATTCATTCCCCCCCACCCAGCCTCAACACCTTGTCCCATAAACTGCATTCGCTAAGTGCAATGAGGCTGATATGTAAGGACATGCACACACATGGGTGCGTTCATCTACTCATTCACATTTAAACATGTTGACACATATCTGGATGTGAACATGAAAGGTTCTATCAAACAGGAAGAAAAAAGCAGCAAAGATATCCACGATGCTGTGCTTTCTGTAATTGTAACAATGGATATATTTTATGGTGCTTATATACAAGCTTTTAAAAAAAGAAAAGCCTGTAAAAATGGGTTAGAGATGGGGGGGGGGGATTGGGTTGGAGGAACACAGGCTGATAAGTAAGGGAAGTAAAGAAGTTCATTAAGCTGGAGGAGTTCAGGGAATAGCCAATACAAGCAAAGGGATGATCACGAGAAAGCTAAAAAAGAAAAAGATGAATGGACACTTGGGATGAAAATGAGAGGGAAGCTGAGAACAGGGAAAGAGGGGAATTGAAGGATGTTTTGAAAAGTGAAAATACGCTTAGAGCGCTTTCATTGCAATCCATTCTTTCCACATAAACCTGTCTTGATGTCTGAATACTTCAGAGAACAGAGTATGAAATTTTACTCACTCATGCTCATTTGGATGAGGCAGCTGAATGTTGGTTGTTTTTACACTCTTGAGCTTTATTCACACCTTCATAAGTATTTTCTCTCTTTTTAACAGCTTCCTTCTGTGTCACTACGAGTCTCAAAGGGCAGCTTCGATGACACAAATCATCATCTGTTTCTTAGAAGCAGCCAGAGCGGATTTTTACTGAAGAAAACTGGGAAATTTGCTAGCCAGGCACAATTTCTTTTAATCAGTTACAAGTTAATTAAGAAATAAAAGTTGAAGGTCTTAAGAGAATAGAGTTATTTAATTTAAATTAAGAAATTTTATTTTGTGAATGAGTTTTTTTCCCCTTTCTGTAACGAAATAAAGAATACAGCTAACAATCATGTTTCTGTATTCATTTTTTTAATCTTTCAACCAGAAGATGCCTTAAAAAATAATGACTTTTCAACAACAAATTAACTTCAAATGGCCATGGCAGACAAACCTTTATCAGCTGGTGAAAGGAAGGAATATCCAGAAATACATTTTACAGCTTTACCAGGCCACTTTTAATATTCAAGAGGAATGCAAAAGTTAAATTTGTTACCTGTAAAATTTAAGCCAGTAAATATAACTTGACTTCCTGTCAAGATTACTGTCTCCATGCAAGAACATTGCCTTTCCTTTAATCTATTTCAGTTTCAAAAAAAGAACAAATGCACAAAATCCATTTAAAAAAAAAGTGTTCAGACTGTGCTTGGGAGTCATAACTTGTTTCCACTCATCCTAGAAGTTTATCCAAAGACTTTTAATGTCTATTGTTTAATGTGACATTGCTGTTTTGAGGCTTGGAGAATACATCGGAGAAACAAAGTCCAGCCAAAAGTGGTTAAATTATTCATAATCAGCCACTCTGTGTCGAGTTGGCCCCAGATTTCACAATAACTTCTCTGCAGAATGCACTCCACTGTGTTTAGTGTCAAATAAACAATGGCTAATAAAGACCCTGTTGATGTACAAATTATAATGTTGTTTGTCCCTTCTTGTCATTTCAATACTGGTAATAAGTTATTTTCTGCAAGTTAGGTTAGACATAGTAATGTTAGGAGCAGTCGTTTTTGGACATAATAACACTACCTAAATCGACCAAGAAAAAACAGGAACTGTAATTTAATCAAGATTGACAAGTAAGCTCATCACTAATTTAGAGTGTAGAGCATTTTTTTTACCTGATATGTATTTGCGAAATTACTTTAACATGTTAACTTTTACAGCAGGACATAAAATTCAGTTTACAAATTAAGGAACAGTGTAGTAACTACTTTGCTTTTTTCATTCAGACTTGTTCTGCTTCACTGGGATCTAATATTTTAGTTTTTAGAGTGCAAGACAGCTGCATATACGAGCTGCAAGGTTTGAAAAACAAAAAGGATGTAAAGTTTTAAAAGTTTCTTGGCCTGTCCTAACAAAGACTGGAATCAACCAATAACACTTAAAGTTTCATTAGACTTTGATCAGATTTATTTGAACAATTTAATTCTTGGCTTTGTGCCCAAACTTTGTTTTCCTGCCTTTACTACAAAACTCCGCAAAACTAAATGGTATAGCTAAAGAAGCTTCAATAGACTAATTTACAAAACCCTATTTTTTAAATGAAATACTAACTCAGTATTTCCCACAAGTCATGGTATCATCACATAAATCTATTCTTTTTAAATGAAATAGTAGTGATCCTTCTGAAAATATTTCCATCATTTAAAAGGTATTAGGCCTTAAAGATACATAGTTTTGTCCAATTAGGCACAAAGCATGACTTTCATCTCATCTCCTATTGTAGATCCCTAACAGAAGAAATGTTACTATCAGCTGACAGAGACACTAGTCAAAATATTCGGTTATATCAAATAATAAATCAAAAGAGGGAGGGACACAGGGTGACCTATAAGAGTGGAGGCAGGAGTACACAAGTAGACTACATTCTGTGTAGAAGAGGTAACCTAAGAGAGATTGTGGACTTTAAGGTTGTGGCAGGGGAGAGTGTGGCGAGACAGCATCGAATTGTGGTGTGTAGGATGACTGTTGTGGTGATGAAGAGGAAAAGAGTAAAGGCAGAGAAGAGGACTAAATGGTGGAAGTTGAAAAAGTAAGAATGCTGTGAGGAGTTCAGAAAAGAGCTGTTAAAGGCTCTGGGTGGTAAGAAAGACCTTCCAGATGACTGGGCTACTACAGCCGCAGTGATTAGAGAGACAGGTAGGAAGGTACTTGGTGTGTCATCTGGACAGAGAAAAGATAAGGAGACCTGGTGGTGGAATAGTGAAGTGCAGGACGTTATCCAGAGGAAGAGGTTAACCAGGAAGAAATGGGACAGCAAGAGGTCTGAAGAGAATAGACAGGAATATAGGGAGATGCAACATAGGACAAAGAGTGAGGTAGGAAAATGAAATGAAAAGAAAAGTAACTGTGGACCAGGAGGTGGAAAAGGTTAGTAAAGACGAAAAGCTTTGAAGAGGATAAAGAAGGGGAAGGCAGTTGGAGTGAGAAAATACCTGAGGAATGGAGGAGAAGTGTGTTGGTGCCAAACTTTAAGAACAAGGGTGGCGTACAGAGTTGTAGCAACTAGAGGGCAATTAAGTTGATGAGCCACACAATGAAGATCTGGGAGAGAGTTGTGGAAGCTAGACTTAGACAAGAGTTGACTACTTGTGAGCAGCAGTATGGTTTTATGCCAAGAAAGAGCACCACAGATGCCATCTTTGCTTTGAAGATGTTGATGAAGAAGTACACAGAGGGTCAGAAAGAACTTCATGTTGTTTTTGTGGATTTAGAAAAAGCATACAAGAGGGTGCAGAGGGAGCACTCCTTGGGAGTGACAAGGATGGATAGGATTAGGAATGAGGTGATCAGAGTTAAAGCACAGGTTGAACGACTGGGAGATAAAGTTAGAGAGGCCAGACTGAGATGGTTTGGACATGTGCAGAGGAGGGACAGTGAGTATATTGGTAGAAGGACATTAGAGATGCAGCTGCCAGGAAAGAGACAAAGAGGAGACATATGGATGCAGTTAGAGAGGACATGGACGTAGTTAGAGTGAGGACAGAGGACACAGAAGGCAGAGGTAGATGGAGGAGGATGACTCGCTGTGGAGACCCCCGAAAAGGAAACATCCGAAAGAAAAAGAAGAAGTATACCATTAATAAATGTTAGAAAAAGATTGATTTGCAATGTTTTGCTGACACAGTGTTCCTGTTTTTCAACAAAAAGTCAAAAGAATTTGTTAATTTACAGCTTTTTAAAAACTGAAATATATATATAAAAAAGACGTGCTTTGTACAACAACAATTTATTCCATAGCAATACCACTTTAAGACAACACAGTGGGAGAAATTTCTGAGTTCCCCAAGACATCTTTTATAGCAAACAATCTCCAAGCAGCACAAGCCACTGGCCCAAATGATGCTGCTTTTTTACTGCTCCATGCCATAAAGCTGAAAAAAAAATCACATAAAACCCCTTTAAAATCTGACTGTAAGTGAGATACAGACCAGCTACTAATAGTGAACAAATATTTAGAATGTTTTTAAAGTTCAAGCAAATATTGGCAAAACTGAGGGTTTTTTCTCTGCTGTAACCATCTCATAAAATCAAAATGTTTCATTTGTAAACTGCTCTTATTACAGACAACTGTGACTAAGAAGAAAGAGCCATCGTTTACCAATCAAACTTCTGATAAATTGATCTCTGGCTGCCTATAATTCACATTAAAGTGCCCTTTGGCAACAAATAAAAACCCACATTGTCTGTATAGAGTGTGTTTGTGTGTGTGTGTGTGTGTGTGTGTGTGTGTGTGTGTGTGTGTGTGTGTGTAGGGATGTGCATTGAGAAATAAGCATGAATCAAAAAGTGCTGTGAATGAACGCTTGTGCAAATGGGTTAATCTTCGGTAAAGCCCTTTGAATGGCCGATGGAGCCGGAAAAGTGGAATATAAATGAATTCCATTTACCAGTAAGAAATGAAAATGTTAAAGTGCAGAATATCTGGATGAGATAATAAATGCAGTGGTATTTTTTTCTGAAATGGTATATACCAGAAGCAATGAATGAATAAAAAAAAGTCTGAACTGCCTGTAAGATGTACTTTGTCACGGTTGGGATGGTGTGTAAAGAGAGTCTTCAAAAGTGAGAGAACAGTGAAAGCGTCAGCATTCCATTTTAGATTATTCAACAAAATACACAGACCCCTCCTTTCTGCTTTATTGAACACTTCAACCATCTTTTTTAAATATGCAAACTCACTTTTTGATCTTAAACAATGAAAGGTGGCTTTGTCTTTTAAAAAAAAGAAAGAAAGAAAAATCAAAGGCAAATATTAGAGAAAATCACTTAAAGAGAAAGAAAAAAGAGGAAAAAGTATAGTTGAGAGTAGAGATTTTTTTTTTAAATAACAATTATTCTAGATTTACAGGAAAGAATACTAAATGTTAATCCCCAAAGACTGCATTTGACACTATAAATGTAGTTTAATGTTAAAAAAAAACTGTTTTGGAAAAATACTTGTATACTACACAAAGAAAATGTTAAAATTGAATAAATTTTAATTTAGTAAAAATTAGCACTGGCATTAACAAAAGAGATAAAATAATGGAAATCTGAACTAGAGCTATTTTTGCACTGCGGTTTCTTCACAACAAACTAAACTACAATCTCTTACAATTTATTCTTGCTGAACACTTTTCCTCTCCTGTTTTCCAAAACTGATCCTTTGGGAATCCAGTGCACATGTCTGGTGGTCTTGCAAAGGAGTTTCTGCACATAACAGGTGCAAAAACAGAAAAATATATGTAATATTTAAATTATAAATTCTGTACTTATTGCCAAATACATGCTTCATCATGCCATGTTGATTTTTGACCATAGAGTCATAAAACGTGTGATGTGCACACCGTTTAGGTTTGCCAAATCCTTCATTTCAACTTTAAATTAGCTTCTTGAGAATTAATAGAGAAAACATGAGGAAAAGGTCAAAGAGTAGTAAACACTTAAAAAAAAGCAAACAAACATCTCATTTTCCAACAAATTTAAAAGATACAAAACTAATCATCTTCTGCATGAGCAGCTGAATTCCACAAACTCAGAGGTACATGAAGACTTTATTAACAGCAATAACATTTCCAACCAAAAATAACTAAAAATATTGTTAAATCAAGCACCGGTAGCCCAATTTTCATGTCAAATCAATCACACTTTTTTGTAGAAATAACTTCATGCCTAACCGTTGGTATGAGCAAGCACTTTTGACCTTTTCTTGTTTTTATCATTTCATTCCATATGTTTTTTATTTGCTGTCATAATTCAACAAAGTTTTAACTCATCAGCAGCGGCTCGAGGCGTTTGATGACTGCATCAAAGGCTGTTGGCCATGAATGCATTCAAAACATCTCTGAAGTGAATCCAGCTGAAGTTGAACTGAGAGACAGAGAGACTGAGAAACTAAAGACGAAGGATTTCTCAAAGCAGAGGACAGTGAGATTGCCCTTGCAGTAGCACTACCTTATCAATTTGATTAGAGTGTGAAAAGACACTTAAGATCTCAATTGCAAGCACATTAGTAGTCTACTCAGCCTCCTGCTTCAGAATCCAATGGCTAATGTTTGAGGTAGTGGGGGGGAGAGTCTAAAAAGAGTATTTGATTTCACTTAGATATGTCTCTGCATGTGAAATTAAATAGTGATTAGATAATATGTGTGTTAAATATCAGAAGGACCTGCTCCGTTTGGAAAATTGATTTGCATTTGAAATCTGTATGCCTGGGCTGAAACACAACAGTCAAACTCTGCTATACATCCAAATTTCCAAAACATATTAGATGGTGAACATAGCAATATTTCTGCTTCATCTCTAATGCACATTAAACCTTTAAAAACTTAAAAAAATAGTTTATAATTCCAAGATATGTAGATATGAGATCCAGTGTCCTTAGATTCCTCTGCTTTTGGGTAAAGAGTGCACCAGTGGGCAAAAAAGGAATATTTAAATCAGAAAAAAAAAAAACTGAGGAAAGCAATAGGGGCCAAGCAGATTTCTTATTAGTGTTTCATTACATCCAACATGAAAGATGAGAAGAAAACAGAAAAAAAGAGAAGATGGCCATAGATTGATTTTGATTGGCTTAACTGGATAACAGAGGCACAAAGACGCAAAGAAAACACCATGCGTTACTTACTGAGACAGCTACTGTAGAAAATTAAAGATTAAATGCTCATAGACCTCATATTCAGCCACATATGGACTACATAAAATCAATCTCCTTTGTGGAGACAGGAGAGATTCAAAGCAGCCTTTGATATACAAAACAAATCAAGACAAAATTTTGTGTTTGTGATGTGTACAGACGGAAGCATCGTCTCCAGGCTCTCGAGCTGCAAACTGCAGCGCCTCTACATTCTGTAAGTCATTCATCCGCAGAGAATCATCTAGAGTCAAAACCTCATTAAACTCCTACCTCTTCGGCATGAATAAGGGACTGTCTAAAGTCAGAAAATAGGCAATTGGATTTGATCTGTCACTTTCCCATAAATGTGTTCATTCAAGGCCTGTGGATTGCTTCAGCTGTGGTGCTCATCACATTCAATTCTTTAGCCCTGGATCCAATTTTCAGAAAACTTATTGGCAAACCAAAATAACAATGGGGTTTTTACTGCATCTCTTGGTTAGAAGGTAAAGGCAGTCCCTTGATGAAGCATTGTACAAAAAGATTCACTCTTGAAACATGCATGGACTTACATTTTATGGAAGTTCTTAGGTTGAAGTAACCGTTCTCAGGCCACCAATAAAACAGGACAAATTTCTTTAACCTGCATGTTGTTTCTTTCCTTTGCACATCTTGCCGGCCTCTGACTAAGTTCACTTGCCCTTGTCTTCATTTTCTCTCTATTCATTACCTCTACCTTCTACTTTACCCATCAGTAACCCGCCCCTCAATTCTCAGTTTCAGATCATCAAGCTCAGATTCTTTATCTTCATCAAGGCAAAGCTGATTGAGATGGGATGCAACCTGGTGCTCAGGGGCTGGAAAACAAACATTCCTACAGTACGTGCACACATACACCCAGCATACACACAGGCACTTGAGATAATATGTTGATGGTAGGCCTGGGGCAGGGGTGAGACCCGTCCCTGCATTTACAGCTCTCAGGTTTTATTGATGTTTGCGATGGGCTACACTATTTGTGCTTAGAAATTCAAGCACCTCATCACCTTAAGCATTACTGCAGTGGCCGCTGAGGACAGAAAAATCTAGGCAGGCGAAGTGAAGGCGCATAAAAAAAAAAAAAAAGAGAGAACATGTCAATAAATATATACATACTGCAGGCTGCATTAGTGGATTGCTGGTGGTCATTCACCGAGGCGGAGAATACACTCAAAGTGAGATTAAAGGAATAAAAGACACAGCTCAGAGGAGAGATAGCATGAGGTCATTTCACACAAACATATCCACAAAGTAAAAGAAGACATCAAGGGTTTGTCATTTGTATGTTTATGTTTTTATCTGTTTGTAAAGGCATATTTGAGATTTTTTCTCTCTGCATCTTATTGTGTTTGAATGCATGTGCATGGACTTGCTGTGTGTCTGTGTGCACGCTCATATGTGGGTGTGTGGCTGGCTAGTGGTTATGTAAGGCACTAATTGTCATGCAGTGCGCAAGGTGCAGACACTAACCACAGACATGAAGCCTTCTCCAAGCCTACAGCGATGAATATTAAAATGCATCTGAATAATGTAACGGCAGTGCCACGAGAGAGCATGTAAACATCAGACAAACTCATTCCACTCACATCAAACTCACTTAATTTCCAACAAAAGCCATACATTTCTTTTATCTGTCTTTTATACCTTGTGAGTGTGACGTGTCTAAAGAGTGCAATGTGCTTTGTGAGTGTGTGGGAGAAGATTTGTGCGCTTCTGGACCTACGTCTTTGAAAACTTGTTTGTGAATCCAGTTTATTTCCGAGGAAGAAAGAAAAAAATGTGAGGGAGTAAATCACAGCGCCGCAAGAGCTTTGAGACACTGGCATGGGTGTTTGAATTAATAAGCCTGCTCCACAACAAAATCCGACTTGATGGGAAGCATGTAATATTTCTTGGCTCTAAAATCATTTGAGGAAAATTATCTAAAATTTCTGGTCTGTGATGCTCTCTGAAGCTAGGAAAGGACAACATGGAGGGCTGGTCTGAGATGAAGTAAGTGGGCTGAAATCTTTGAGTCCTTAACTGGTTCCTGTCCTGATATCAGAGAATATTTTAGGACTAAAGATATTTAAAGATGGATGAAATTGCATCAAAGAGCATACGCAATGACTTTCAACTAGAAATACAATCAAATTTGTATGAGTAGCTTCAATGAACATCAATGTCTCTCCAATTTATTATGTTTGTTCTCTCCAGAACTTAATGTAATTTAGGAGAAAAGAAAGGGTTCTTTTGTCATGCATTGGGGTAATCTTCAAATTGTTTCTGATGGGATGCTGCCACATTTACAATAGACATGGACAACCCCAGAAAAAGCATTCATCAATAGCTGAGTTGCTGCCATTGCAGCACTGGCTGATGTAATCAAAGAAATTGAACCTCTATCTATAGACAGCTGTTGGCAGTGGCTGTGTTAGTTTGAGCTCAAGACAATCTGTCTTCCTTAGCAGGAGTGTACTTCTTAAACTGGTTGCTTACTATCATTACTATTACAAATCCACTTTTAATTCTGAATTGCTACTCTTCAATTTCTTGATTAAAAAGCTTGTCATAAAACTAGAAATGATAGAGACAACAGTGAGGGTTTCTTCAGTTGCTCATTTTTATGCATTGCAAACAATTTATTGGTCAAACTAATTATTTAGTTTGATTATACCCCCCGGAAAAGGCTTGTTGTCTAATTTTTTTTCTCATATGGTTAAATAATTGGTGTCATCCAGCTAAACATTTTTTTTTAAAAAAAGGTTGGTCAACAGTGCAGAAAACAAGCAAATAATTATCTTTATCTGTTAATTTCTATAAATAAAGTAAAATTATGAAAAAATACACATTTTTTCTTAAATGCTTTTATCCGCACTGCTTTAGCATCAGATAAGCAGAGTTTAAAATGCCCATGCACTTGTGATTTTAAAAAACTGGCTACACAAAACCTGGCTGCTCAGCTCGCTGGTTGCTTTGTTGCAAACATTGAGAATTCAGTAAGACTGCAATAGACAATGTCCTGTCCTTTGTTTTCCCACACTTTTCTAGCAGATTTGAGTCATCAACTGGTCTCTAACTGTCGCAAGACAGTGAGATTTTACCTTTAAGGCTTTTTCATAAAGTAGTTCGGCAAAAAGGCCACACAGACCATTCTGTCTTTAGGCTGCCTTGGCAAATCAAAAATCCCTGATGGAGCTGGCCATGTCCTGCACAGAAATGAGCGTTCAGAAATGAATTGCGCACTAACTAAAAGAGGCGAGGACCAGAACTTAGCTGCTTTTACATGTTGCACTACGCATTAAATGTGTGACAGTCTTTGTCATAACATTCTAAAAACTTTTTTGTGTGTTCAGCACAAAGAGCAAGAAGTTCACAAATTTTGATATCCCCGTAATTTGCCATTATCAAGAATATACTACTAGCTAAAAAAAAAAAAAAAAGAGATGATAGTTCTCCTCTGATATTAATGTTGTCTAAATGTTATTAGAACTTTTAAACTAAATGCAAAGTTGCTGTGTGCCACCACTGATCTTTAATCTGTAATAAATGTGTTTGCTGTTTAATCTCATGACTGGGTGGTCACACAGACCATATGTCATCACTTCATCACATCATTGAGCCACAAAGCTGGATTACCTTTTCACATGTTGACCGTTTTGCCTCTGTTTCGGCCTCGCTTTGCAGCACAAAGGTGCATCGCGGATTGGTTGGCTTTGAACCCCTTGGCACCTCCATCCATTCACAAATCACACCATGGTGGCCAGAAAGTGACTAAGTCCAAGCCTGAGGTGTCTTGTGAAAGACCCTTAAGTGTTGACCCTTAATAATAAAGAACATGCTTGTGAAACTAATAGTTTTAAAGCTTAGAGACGTAAGTTTTCGCAAAATAACGATGATCTACTAATGTAACTTCACTATTAAACAAAAAATTGTCACCAATTGGACTAGCTTGATCTTTTATATTTAGCAGAAAATGTTATTCATATTGATTTTATATGTTGAACTTCAAAAAACCTCTTAAACTGAAATTTAGACTTGTGGATTTTTTGTGCCGTTTTAAAATTTGAAACATTTTCCAGGTGGCATATTGTTACTGAATTTTTGCCATTTCAATTTTTTGTTTTTCTGCACTCCAGACAACCAATAACCTCTTAAGCTTTTGAGGCAATCATGACAAGAAGTGTAAAGTAAGAAATAGAAGAGTAATGTTGATTGTTGGGAAAGTGTTATGAATGGACAACAACATCCAAACAGCTTTATGTGACATCCACCTGCAGGAAAGGGGGGAAGAAGAGAAAAAGAGAGTGAGAAATTGGATGATTGGTGCTTCAGTCAAGAGAATCCTTGTGCCCCAGGCTTTTCGACACAGGAAGAGCGCTCTCAAATTTGAACAGCATTAGGGGACAAGATCACCTGGGAGGAGAAACTGGACTCCTCGGAAACCCAGCTGGCCTGGTCTGATTAATTTTCCTTAAGGTATGCTGCATTACCACTTTCCATTATATAAATGGCTATCTCATGGGGTTCACAAAGTGTATATTGTTAAATCTAAGAAATAAATGAAACCAGTCAGCAGATATCAGCAAATAATGGTGGCCTGAGTTTTACATTGTAAGGGAAAGAAAAATGCAGTTGTCCTTCTTCCCAAGCCAAGCGGCCACCAGAAATCAGATGACTTCCATGCAACATTCACAAAGGCCATTATTTCCTTCCTCTTTTTTGACAACAGCATTCATGTTCAATTCATTCAAAAGGTGACACAGCATTCACTCAAAGTCAATCACAGTATTCACAACCGCTTCCTTTTCTATAACTACACAATTACAATATTTATGAGTACTCCTGCTGATGGAAAGACTATTTCACTGCCCCTCCTTCACTATCTCCCCCTTTCTCCTGTGGGCCCTCATTCTTTTCTGTGAGCTTATTTTAATAAAAAGTGTGATGCTGAATCACTTGGGCATTGGGTGGGCTTGTAATTTTCACAATATGGTGACATGAATAACTATGAGCTGATGATCCTAAAGATAGTGACAGCTCCCAGATTAAAAATATTAACAAAACGCTGGAGAATAAAAGACTGAATCTCTCTTGTTCGGTGGTGCAACTGTGCTCTTAAGCGCCTCAAACAATAAATCACTTAAAATTACTGGAAAATGAAATGTTCATTCCAGTAACCTTAAAAAGGGAGGGGGGAAAAAATGCACCAACGTGGTAACAAAATGACAGAATTTAAAAACAGGAGTAAACAGACGGAAACGCAAATGTTCCCATCAGGGTGAACATCTTCTAGTACAGCTCCGCCAGGGGAAGATTATTGATAGCGAGAGTGTGATTGTGGGTCTGTGGGGTGGCATTAAAAATACTCCCATCGCCTCTGCTTGAGCTGCACTACATCTCCTTCATTCCATTAAACCTCACTGCTATAATATGCATCAGAATTGCTATTAGGTGGTCGATCATGTGCCTCAGCAGGCAAGTACAATCTAAATCATTTGAACCTGAGGGTTGTATCCTGGTGAGAGATGACTTATTCATGACATAGCGTACACAACAGGAGATGATTAGCTACCTGAGGGGTTCACCCTTTTGGCAAGGGCAATCTAAAGGAATGTTAACCAGTGGTACAGGACTTCACATGCTGCCAAAAGCGTTTGTTCCCTAAAACAAGAAAAAAAATTATATAAAAATTTTAAAAGTATCTAAAGCTATTCATTAAATTCAATCTCATTTAATTAAAAGAGTTTTTGCTTGGCTCTCCAAAGGCTACAGTATGTATTGGATGTTCTCTCTCGTGTGATAAAACTTGCTTCAAAGGACATTAATATAAAATGTGTCTGAATTTACATTTCTATACTAGTCCAAAGTACAGCAGACTACTAATCTCAAAGGGACACACTGAAGTGGCTCGGTCTGCCCTTTGAATTTGCCTGAAAATAAAAGAGCTATAAAAGCAGGATGAAGTAGAACACATTGATACTGTAACCCAGTTGTATTTCACACAAAGCATGAAACATACATTGTATTAAGACCTCAGAAATTGTGCTAATGTGTGGGGAAAATGGCATGAATCTATAATTTGGCACAACAGATTTTCCAATACTTTTAATTTGGTAGAAGTTGGTATACTTTAGTTTTGCCGACCAATATAAAGCATGGTTCACGTGGTATTATTTTGGCTAATGCTGATAGAACACTGCATTTAATAGTGGACTGAATGGACTTATGATAAAACTGAACACTTTAAGCTGACACAGATTTTATGGTTGCTAGCAAACAATGTGGTGAGTTACTAACGTCAGCTGTAAAAGAGAGTGAGGCAGAAATCTCTTATTTTGCATTATAGCACAGAATTTATTAAACACATAAAAGTGATATTGTGTTAAAACATTACTACAGTGTTAGCTTACACAGCCCTACTGAAAATTGCAAAATTACAATACATCCACTTGGGATCATAAATTTTTATTGCAATCCCTGTAAGGGTGGAAACCCAGAAGAAATATGCTATTCATAAAGCTATATCACTAAATTATTTGGCAAAACTTCAACTTCTGACTGTAAGTCAAATTGTTATAGACTGTGTCCATGTTACAGTTTGTTGTTTTTGTTTGTTGCACCATCGTCCTCCACAAAACTTGTTTCCAGCTTGCTATATGCCACCTGTTCACCATTTGTAATCAGCACACCTCCTGACATTCAGTAAAAATGAAACCAGGACTTTGTCAAAATATAAAATACACGCCCTGGTTTTCCCTCAGTTTTCGGTTCAGTAGGAATAAGAAGTTTGGCTCTTTCTCGTTTACCTCATGAGTACTAATTAGTACTAGTGACGTGTTGATTGGGAACAAACCGGCTCTCAAAGAAAGCCAGTCCCCGTCTGTGGGTTTCTGTTTCACCCTGACAAATACAACACATGACAGTGGTCACAACAGTATTGATGCCATGCTGTAGCAATTAATCAGGTGTGATAATTTACCACAATTATACCATAAGGTTATAAAAGGAGGGTGAGTGGTCCAGTATGTTGGGAGCTTATATTCCCCATTTATCCTTTCCAAGCAATACAATGTCCTTGACATGTCAAGCATTGTATTGTTTAAGGAAGGAAAACAACAACAACAAACAAATAAGAGAAAATGCTTGGAGATGGTTTACCTTGCTCACTTAGGAGCCGGCTCTTAAAGCCTGTTTGTTTGCAAACAACACGTGATTATATGTCAGCTCCTCTGATCCTGCATGCATTTTGCTCATTGCCTTATTGAAGTTAATAAAAATTTTGTTTCATCTTGAATGACTCCTAAACATGCCTGGATTTGGAATCTGCTTTTATTTTTATTCATCATCAACCACTTGTCTCCTAATTATATATCTCTTGCATAAACAACAAAGTGTCATTAATATCTCACTTATGGTACTTGATAATTTGCTTGAAGTCTGTAAACAGAATGTCTTTTTTGTTTCTTTTTAAGGATGGGTAAACTTAAAACCTTAAATTGTCCCTCATGATGGAAATTTAAATATCTAAAGGCTAAGTAGTTTAAGCATCTCAAAGCTACAATTTGCTGCATTTTTGTTTGAGGTAACTAAAACATTTTATGCATTTTTGCTGTTAAATATGTCATGTTACACTCTAGTCAAGTCAAATCAAATTTATTTATATAGCGCTTTTCAGCAACAAGGCAGTTCAAAGTGCTTTAAAATCCACATGCCAAATTAACATTATATTCCCTCTGTGTATGTTTTAAATCAAGGCTCCTCCTCTATGCCACCTCAGTGTCAGATCGAGAAAAGCATAGGCATGAGGACAACACATTGACATTCAGATGGCAGATTAGAAACTCACCAGTGATTGAAAACGAAGGGTGTTCTTTTTCCTTCTGAAGGCAATTAAATGTGAAGCCACAGCCAAGAGACAACTACGCAGTAACATCCAAGTGACAGCTATGGGGCAATACAGTTAATTGCACTTAATTGCTTTCACCTGGAAACCCCCAGTGGAAAACAAATCCTGCTTAGATTAAAGTCCATTCTCTCACAATTAAAACCAGCAGGGCTCTGAGTCCTGAGGCAGGACAACAAATGCACTCGCACTTGGGTTTAAGTTAGGGCTGTCAAGGATAATAAAACACTAGAAAATGCACACCTGCACGCTCACTCAAGCACATCCCATGATCGTTACACACTCAAACTATTATGTATTGTTGTACTGTAAATGTACGATAATCCCAGCTGTGCAGAGATGAGACAATGGTGGGATCAGCTATGAGAACAGCAACTATTTCATGGCTGGTCACTATCGCCTCTCTAAGTGCAGCAGTATGATCAATCCACACACACACACACACACATCTGCTGTTTCTTTTCCTGCCTCAGCTGACTTCCCTCCCTCTTTTATAGGGACATTTTACGCTGGCTTAATGCAGTGATGCATTTGATTGCACAACCCCCTCCCCCCATGAGGGCGAACTCATCAAAAACTTGATTCGCAGAGAGGCAGGTGGGGAAATAAGTTTGTTGAAGCCATCTCAAGTGGAAACTTTTGAATAAGATCAACTCTGTTTGAAACTTAGGACGCTGCTAAGCAGAAAATTATTACAAATGATAAAATGTAGCGCCATGAGAAAAATGTTCAGCAATCTGCCGCACAATTTTAGGTTTGGGGATTTTAAGGTGTAAAAATGGCCTGGAGCTCCCATTTGGCTTGACAGATAATGTCTAATAAATGTTTTAAATCATGCAAAGAAAATCAGGACTACAGCAAAGAAAAAAATTACTATTTCAAAAATATTTACAATATTCAAACAGTTCAACTATTTCACTCATGTTGCAGTAGCATCTAGTCCGCATCCTTTGCTGTGCAGCTATCCAATAGACTCACTGTCCTTCAATTAGTAATGCCACTGCTTCAGACCTGCCATTAAATGATTCAGTGGGCTGTCCCAGCTCTTAACTTGAACTCACAGCTTTTGATTATATTATTAATGAGACACTGAGTGCACAATACTTAAATATGCAAGATTTGCAAACTTGTGTCAGAGTGAACACTCCCTCGTCCCGGCACAAGTAACCTCATCTGCCACTGCGATGAAACTGAGAAACTCATATGAGCAGTGTATGTGCCTCACATATCGCCATGGCTTAATCTCTCACTCTGAGCATTCTCAGTCATTGAAGTGACCAAATTCACCTCCTCATACCCTTCGACTGTATATTATAATACTAGACCTCATGTCCTCACCTTCTCACATTGCTGAGAATTAAAATTAGCAGGACCTGGTTTATAGAAGCTGCCATGTTGTATTTTTGGAACCAGATTTTGTGAACTAGGGGCGTAGAGTCCCACCTACTCCCCCACAGAAAATCATGGTGTTACAGCTTTCTTATAAGCATGAATAACTAATTACAGCAAAATGTTATTAGAAAATGAATATCTAATTATACAGTAGCAAGGTAAGAACTACAAATAAATAAGGGTTAACAACTGAAATAAATTATTTGAAGTGTAATTTTATTATTTAATACAGCCAAAGTCCCTTTTCTTTTAAATAGAGGGGGCAGGGTCCCCTGCTGGCTTCAACTTCCAGGATGCCATATAAAGTCTAGTATTTCAATATACAGCTGATGCTGCAGTAAAACAGCAGTATTAATTGTGTTGTCTTAAAACACCTCAAGTTAATTGGGTTTTCTAAACTTGCATGAAAATGTTCAAAACAGTAAATCTGTCCATATTCACAGCAGAAACTAAAACTGGGTGCCCTAAGCAAAGCTGAAATGGTGGTAAAAAGAAATTCTGTTTGCAGAAGTTTAGGACATTTTTCTTATTTGAGTGCAGCTCATGGTAAAAGAGCCAAGGGAAACAGTTAAATGAATTCAGGAATCTCTTTTTTAAAATGGAAAGCTTATCCTTCAGTGTTACCATCAGTTTTTACACACATTAATTTCTAAACTTTTTTAGTATCTAAACCACAAAATAACAGTGACAGAGAGTAGTTTGTCCAAATATTGCCGGTTAAGGTACACAAACACTGCTAACAAACAGTGAATGACAAGAAAAACAACTATTATACTAAACTTCCTGGCCAAAAATAAGTCGCCACCAAAACAAAGGTTACAGACTCTAATATTTCGTTGGACCGCCTTTAGCTTTGATTACGGCACGCATTCGCTGTGGCATTGTGTATATAAGCTCACTGATTAGTGGTTTTCTTAAGGCTAGACAGCTGTTCAGTCCCAATCCCTTGAGTTCCCTTTGCATTGTGCGTGTGGAAATGCTCTTACTTTTACTATTAAATGTAGCCCAGAGTTCTACTGTTGTTTTTCTTCTATTTGATTTCAACAAACATTTAAATGATCACCAATCACAATGATTCAGAATTTTTTTCCAGCCACATTTTTTCCTCAAAGACGATGGGTCTCCACTATCCTTCCAGTTTTTAATAATACATCGGACAGTTCTTAACCCAATTTTCCAATTCTAGTAGTTTCTACAATCTCATTAGATGTTTTCCCTGCTTGATGCATGCCAATGATTTGACCCTTCTCAAACAGACTGAGATCGTTTCCACGACCACAGGATGTCTTTCGACATGGTTATTTAAGAAATGAGACTCAACTCATTGCACCAGTTGGGGTTAAATAACTTGTTGCCAGCTGAAACATAATCGCCCATGCAGTAATTATCCAATGGGATGCTTGTACCTATTTGCTTAGTTAAATCCAGGAGGCAACTTTTTTTTTTTTGGCCAGGCAGTGTATTTTTATCCATTCATAATTCATAATTTTTATTTCATGTAACATTTGTTTTGCAAAATATGAGATCAGCAATCACTATTAAATTTTATTTGATTTAAGACGATGATTTTATAACCGTCCACTGAGTAATTCCTGACCCACAGTTGGGTCCCAACCCCTACATTTGAAACCACTAGTTTTTCACACTCTTTCTTTCCATTTCCTTTGTTTTAGGGTCAGTTGTATACTAATGCTGCTTTCTGTTATTTGTGTATACTCACACTCGACACTTACATGCATGTCTCTCCTGAGGCAGACATTTGTTTGTGTGTCTATGTTAGTAAATCCTAAATTCTTTATTTCCTGTGTTAGTATCAGCTTTCAATTTGTTTTTGAGATAAGCACATTGGTCAACTCTTTTGTTATTGTGCAACATGACGTAGTGACTTTGCATGAAAGGCACAAGAGAAATAAAAATTATGATACTGACCTGAATACAAGAGCACATCCATGTATTGACTCGGGGTTAAAGCTATTACTGTTTTCCATTATTGAGTACGAATCAGGAAAGATGGAGATAAAAAAAAAAAAGGTGCGGAAGAGTTCAAGGATTTCTCTGAGCCGCTGAAATTCACCATGGCCTTAGCACTTTATTTTGCAATGTTCCTGTTAATATTCATAGAAAGCATGCAATCATTGGTCACATTCAGTGCTCTGCTTACAATTCATTCTTTTGTACATGGAAGCAAGAATTTGGCAAAGATAAAGTAAATGTATTTTAACTCTGAATTGTGCTGCCACTGTAGACTCAGATTGCAAGAAAAAAAAACTCTGATAATAAAGAGGGATTTAGGCACAGAGGAGCAATTGTCTTACAGCAACAAGGTTCTGGATTTAAACCCATTGCTCATCTGGAGCTTTGATTTGTGAAGTTTGCATGTTGATTTTCTCCAGATCTATTCATAATTATCCGGAATATAAATGAAATGACCTTGCAGGTCATACACTGCTGGAGATGTTATATAAAACTAAGATGATTAAATCCATGCCAAAAGCAGTCATAACTAACATTTGTTAACACCAACCTTTACCAACAGCACTTTTAATTTCTCACCAGCTGCTACCACTCCTTTCTTTGTTTCTGTATGTCTTTTCTTTTGCCTTTATGTACAATTATCTCCCCTTTTCCTCCACCACAGGCAGAGAAAATAGATGGTTTGGTTTAGAAGAGATGCCTTTGTGTGTAGGATAAAACAGTGTGTATCACTAGTGCAAATTTAGTGTCTGTGCATGCATGCAGCTCTTGTGACTGCATGGATAAAGTTGTAAGAGCTAAAGCCTCTTTTATAATTTATTCAATTGGATTACAGTTGTGTAGACCTGCTGTTTGTGTGGAAGAATCGAGAAGGATTTTCAGACCTGCAGCCCTTAGATTGAATTAACTTCTGTTCTAACTTGCTCTTTTACAAGCTGCAGCAGGATGCGATGTAGGTGTCCCATGTGCTGTTTGGATATTCAAACACGCTAGCAGGCTCCTTAGTCGACTCATGTGTTTGCAGGATATGCAGTGTGACCAAGCATGAAATTCTCCACTCAGGGTCGCTGCCAAAGGTTTAGCACGCTACCTTGGCTCCATCAGTGGTGTGATGTCACTCTGCTGAATTAATTTTAATGTGTCATCTTACAACACTCTCATGGACAAAAAAAAAATCGTCGAGACTACAGAAAGCAAAGAAAAAAAAAACTAACAAAGCAGATTTCATTTTCATATTTCCAAACAGAACGTAGTTTTGTTTATTTGCATGGCACAATGAACAATGAACAGAAGGTTCATTGGGGGACTGCAATTCAACCCTGCCAGTTAATTCATGCACAGAGAAACCACTTTATAAACTGAAACCAAACAAGTATATTGCGACTAAAAGCAGAAGTTGTCTAATATCAAAAGAATAATGCTTTTTTGTCAACTTAAAGACCACTAAACTTTTAAATTTACAGCTGCCTTTGGGAAAGAAGAAAGAAAAAAATACTTTAGATGGTTCTTTACTTTACTGATAGCTTTAATCACAACTAGATGCAGTTTTGCATGCTCTTTAAAACAATGGTCCAAAACATGTATTGTATTTGTTCTTCTGAACTGACTGGACATATGAGTAAATGTGACTAATTTTCAACTCAACACACAAGCAGAAATTTGTGTCACTTTAGATAGACTTCTCTGAGCACCTGCAGGAATGTTAAATGTAATTTCCCTGGGCTGTTTGCACACATTTAAGTTTATGGTTCGGGAAATATAAGAACATAAGACTGTTAAATCAGGCGATTCACAACAAAAATCTGCAGCATTATTTTCTCATACTCTGGAGCAAAACAAAACAAAACAATTAGTCTAAAAATGTTATTCACAAACCTTACAGGCCTCTTTATGTTGTTTACTCTAAAACATTAAGCCTCAGTAAGCCTGTGCATTTAAACAAAGATGCCCTGTAAACTGGTGTTCTTGGCATTAGAACTCCTTCAGGGGCTTATTATTAAAATTTTACTGTCTGAAAAAAGACATGCAAGAACCAGGAAGTAAAAAATTATTATTCAGTCTATAGATGCCAGGATTTGGGACGCTAAGTCTCTAAAGGCACAAACACACTCAGAAAGCCTGTGAACTGACTGCCATCAGAAATTTTAAACCATAATGGTTCGAACGTCTACCACACACATCAAAACTGCAAAATACTGACCCGCAGTTCTGACTGCAACTAGTCTATTTATCGGTTTGTGGAGCGCTCCCCTTACTTTTTTTTGTTTTGAATCAATAAATACAATTTGTTCTCTCAAAATGATTGGCTGACTTGCTGTTACAAGTACTCGACAGCAGACTGCTGCCAAAAATGAAGTGAGAACTCAATTTAAAGCTACAAATTTTCCAGTGGGTGGAACCAGTAAAACACACGAGTTTGAGTTGTTGAACTTTGCTTTTAAAGATATTCTGAAAGAAAAAACATGAAGCCGGAAAATATGTTAGAAAAAAAACAGATCAAACAACAAAACAGACCACATTTGATGTTTGTTTGTTTTTTCGTGTTTGCCTGCAAGAAACTTTTTTTTTTTTACAAAAATCTTTTTGATAAATTTATCAACTTTTCCATTGATCATACTCAAACCTTTTTGTAGGTAGATCTTGTATTTCTTACACGTTTCATGACAAGGGACAGAAACTTTGCTTCTATTCAGATCACAAATAACTATTTACAGTGTGTGTACATCCTTTCTGTAATGTCAGAGCATTTGTGGCTGTCCTTCAGTGGTGCTGACAGAGAATCTAAATTCATTAGTCCCTGAAGAAGACAAGCCATCATTCTAAACACAGCAGTTCTGCATGCAGGTGTGTGAGCAGATGTGCAAAACTGAGTGTGTATCTATTTTCATGCATGTATCAAGAGCGATGAAGGTCAGGCAGCATGACGGCTGAACTTTAGAGTGTAAAATGTCCACCTCAGTCAAAAAGCGCATGATAATCTGCCTGCATCTGTCACACTTTGGGTGACCATAGAACGCATGAGAACATTGATCTAAGAGAGTTACGGTGTGGTTACATGTCACTGACCTTCTATGACAAGCAAATGTATTGCTTATGGACATCAGTATCTGCAGAAGACTGTAAACAACACAGAGAGATTACAACCCCCCAGCAGCCCTGTTATAATAATAACCAGAATGTCCTGCTGTGTCTGTGAGCAGTATGCCTGCATGCTTAATGAAGGCTTAAAGTTAGCCATGTTCATGTCTTGGTTTGGCATGTTGACAAGGTAAAATCTGTAAATACAAAGGCACTACATGGGTAAGATTAGCTATATCTGATGGGAATGTCACTACTAAAGAAAGCCCTAAAGGGATCATTTGAAATTTTCAACATAATCACTTGTAGAAACTGTTCCGAACATGCAGTTTAGTTTTGGTTCATACAGACTAATGGACTGATTTTACAGCAAAAGCTAAAATTAGGAACATTTGAGTAAAGGTTTTGTAGATGTCTAAAACAAGATTTAGACATCCAGTGCATGTCTGCACTAAGATATTGAGCCTACTGTGCTGACTAGCCACTCAATGCTTTGACATTAAGATCTACAATCCTATGTGGTGAGGTTTGCTATTTGGATTTCATGCTGAAGGATAGCCATTTTCTTTAAATTACAAATGTGAGCTGAACTATTTTACAATGTTTGAGAGATCTAGAAGATGTATCGGTTGTTTAACAGAACATATGGCGCCAATCCATGACGCATTTGTTTAGAAAGGTTTGTGTTTTCACTGGAGTAGTGGCATCTTAACCCACCAATGGCAGGAAAATAAAAAAAATTGTTGGATAGTAAATTGAATTAGTGGCTAATAGTTATTAAAATATTTCAATTAGGACAAATCTTTGGCAAACAATTGACTCTGTCACCTTTAATGCCACTGGCTACAAACCTATTAACATGTAGAGAAACATACTATAAGCACACTCAAACACACACTCAGTCACACAGAAATGTATTAAAAGGTTCTCTATCTTAATTTAATCTTAGAGTGCCCAGCGCCCCATTTTAGATCATTTTAGCATCATTTGTACATTCTTTGCTCATCTCATTTTCTACTTCTTTCTCCTGTGATTTATGACAGGCAGAGGGATAAACGATATTGCTTTAAATGCACCTAAAATGGCTCTCTCTCATCCACCCGATGAAGTTATTCAATTGCCACCCAATATGGCAGGGACAAATGACAGCTATTAGGGTGCAAAAGCTCTAGTTGCACTTTGGCTTGAGCCTCTCAGCTAGTGAATATGCTGGGCACACATCATGGGAAAACATAAAACTGACTCAAGGAGGTTTTGAGCTCCATAAAAAAGAAATCCTTAATTTCTAGAGCAATATTAAGAAATTTTCAGTTGAGAAGATCTAACAGCATAGCATCGCTACATGCATAAAAAATACAAATGTTTTTATTGACATATCCTGGGAAATCTTATTGACTGAGAAATGGAAGGGAGACTTCTGTTTTTGTTTTGTTTTTTTGAGGTTTGTAAAATGTAGAAAAGTTTCAAAAAGTCAAGAAAAAAAACTCAAGACAGGTCAAAGCCAAAGACGATGCGGCGTTCCTCCAAAATGTCATTTTTTGATGCCTTCCACAGTTTGAAATTGGAAATACTGAATGAGAACTGGACAAATGGAAGAAAGAAAAATCAGTCTGTCTGTTACTATGATGCAGCAAAAGAGAGACATACTGTATACAAATGGGAAATTGGATTGAACATCTGAATGGAAGAGAGGACAAGAGAACAGAAAGGGTAGTAAGCAGTTTGAAAAATAATATGAGCAAAAAACAGATAAAAGGAGCAGGGAGGAAAAGTAAAAGATCATCAAAGCCCAGAAAAGGCAAAGGAAGGTAGGAAAAGGCAAACCTAAAATGGCAGAAGAACAAACTCTCATTGGTGTGACAGTACAGTGGGAACAGTTCAAGCTTTTTTTTTTTTAGATCAGTTTGGCATTTGGGTTCTATAACACAATTTTGAGGTCATTTGTGTTTTCACCATCAGCTTGTTTGGTTCTCTTTGCCTCTCTCAGGTCCTCCACATACAGTCTGAACGGAACAAAACACAGAATTTATTCCTTCACTGCTGTTTAAACATGACCTCAAGTAAAAAAGTGCCTCATGTGGCTGACATCCAGCATAAAACTCCAGGTGTCATAACACGTAGGCTGCATGTTTTATTGTTTCCCAAGGCAATTTCATTAGGGTAATATTATGTTCCTGTACTATCAAGACCTTGTGGGTCTGACATCAAAGATTTAATATGAAGTCACTGCCCTTTTCACAAAGCGAACATGATTCTTTGTGTGCAAGCTTAATTGCCTACAACAAATAAAACCTTCAAATGCCTTTAAACACTTGTCAAGGACAGATCTTGGACTTTTACAATAAAGAAAAATTTGAGTTTCTTTCTAACGGGTTTTAAGCATTCAGTCACTTACTTTTTTTAAAAAACAATTAATGACAAAGTTGAATGGTGTGCACTAAAGTAAAATGATATAAGAAAAATAAAAGATGTTCTTGAAAACTATCTACACATGGTGTTAGGAATACATGATTTCTACTTAGTCTCTGTGACAGGAATCAGATTTTCAGCTTGATCGGCCATTACTGGTATAAGCTAGTCACAAATATATATGACATGCCAATCAAAAAGGTTTATGCGGGGTCACATAGTATTTCAAAGAGAGGAAAAAAATCTGCCTAAAGCAGGACTGACGGGTAACATTTTATGTTATAGAATCTGTTAAGAGATTTGCAATTGTATATCTGTATGAGGTTAAAGTTATGTGTAAAAATTGAGTAATTGTTAAAAGGTTTCTGTAAATGAAAAGAAATGCAGATATAAAAGTGACAAATCTAATAAAAAAAATAGTCACAGGCAGTCACCATCTGGAAGTCAACACACAATGTTTTATTGTTGTTGTTTTTTTTTGCTACCTGCCACAAAGGAGTAGAGGAAGATACTATATAAAGTATTCTGCCCCAATGCAAAGCAAGAATGGCTGATTCAGATGACACACAGGAGCTTAAAGAGCTGCCAGTTTGTTTACAATCAGCTGAGTGAAAACATTTCAATTCACAGTGATCCAGCAGAAAAGAGAAAGGGGAAATTATAAATTGATAAATTCTACTTTGCTGTACTTGGCCTGTTACCTTAGAGCAGCAGTGTCCAATCATGGTCCTTGAGGTCAATGATCCTGCATGGTGTGGTTGTTTTTCTTCTTCAACATACTTGGTCGAATTAACAATTCTGCAAGTCCTTAAGTTCTGCAGAAACATCTTTATCACAAATTAATTTAAGACAGGGGTGTTAAAGCTGAAAAAACATCTAAAACATGCAGGTTAGTGGCCTTTAAGGACCAGAACTCGACACTGCTGTCTAAGAGGCTCCCCACAAGGGTTTGTTTCTCTGTATCTGCATCTAGGAGGGTTATTGTCTGTACAAAATCAATGAATAATAGCATTTGGCATTTGTTTCCTTTTCCTGTTGTGCCAAACCCATACAAAACTTTTACCCCATAACCGTGGAAGGCGTCGAACTGTGATTTCAATGTACTGATACACCCCTACTTTACACTTATTGTACATCTTTAAAAACAAGGAATTTTGTCTTAAAGTTGTCTTGTCATTTCTCTTCTTTTCACCACACCATGAGGAGATTCAGTGGAGCCAGAAGACTCCCTACAGTCAGACAGCACCCTGACTTAACACCTTAAATCTGAACTCCATGGGTTTTACAAGCCCTTTTATGCCTCAGTTGAAATAAATCGAGCATTACGCTTGGCAATGCAAAATGCAAATCAGTGTTACAATATGATTATACTTAAATATTTCCCTGCACACTCTTTTGTAAGAATAAGACTGCTCCTGCCAACTCGAGCCAATCATTTTTTCCCTCTCCACTGTGTCAGTAGGGAAACCGATCATTTGTAGTCTTTCTCCAAGTGACTGGAGCATCCCCATGCAGCAGAGCAAGCTACTGAAAGGACAACATATAGGGGAAAAAACAGACAAAAGGACAATACAAACTGCTTGACATGCTAATTTCTTTTCTGAGCTTATTCAGATTTTAATTAATAAAATCATTGTGGTATAAAGGACCGTAAAAATGAGATGCTAAATAAATATTTGTCCATTTTGTTATCTGTTTTGTGCTTTATCTGGCCTGGATGTGGCTCACTGACACATTGTGTTGTCAGCCTACACCATTATTAGTCACTGATCTGTATTATTCTGTCATATGCTTAAGTCAAATATATTAGTGAATCATCAGTTGTAAAAAGATGCTTGCTGAAACATAAATCTTCTCTACAAAGCATCAAAATATGCAGACTAAAATTAAAAGGCATGCATGTTGTTCACTGTCTTTCATGACAGAGTTAAAAACTAAGATTGTTTTATGATAAGAAAAGATAGTTATCACAGTTTTGGTCAAACCATGTAAATACTGTTAGGCTCAATTTGTTTATTTTTTCCTTTTATGTGCAAACAATAAATTAACAAGATGCAGTACATGTTAGCCTGCTTCATAAAACTTAAAAACGAAATAATTTACAAATTTTAAAGGACTAAGAACGAGTGGTTCTGACTAATACAGACAACTATAAACTGTCTGAAGTTCATGCATATCACATGACAGTCAAGCAACTGAATTTTCACTGGTAAGCCTCAACATATCTGATTCCAGCACACACTTGAATAAATCTTAGCAGATACAGTGTAGCTAAACACAAATGTTTCGGATTCAACTATTGAGGTGAAAGAAATTTCTACATCACTGACTGTGAATATGACAGCTTTTTCTGTTGGCAGTGGCATGACAGAAATTGTCCACAGGGTATATAAAATTGCTGGTTTAAGTGGTGTACCAAATGATGGAATGGTAGCATACAGGAAAAGGTTGTTTAGAGTTCATCTACTAGCTTCAGACAGTGCTGGTCGGCCAGACTCAGCAGCTTGGCAGTATGTGGCCTAACAAGCACAGATCCCCTGGTGTCCTAATCCAGAGTCAGGTTGGATGATGTGCTTGGCCAGGCATAGTCTTCACATATGCCAGGGTAAACTGGGAACCTGCTTTCCAGTCCAGAACATTATGGCTCCAGATAATCAATATGGATTAGAATAAAAAAGCCAGATGGAAAGCTTTTCATTATTTTTACTCAACTCTAAATCATAGGGAATCAAAAGGGAAGGTTTTGCTAGCTTAAAGAAACGTGTGTAATTCAGAAGAAAATCTATTGTTCAGGAGTCTGAAAACTTGAATCAATTAAAGGCCTAGCATTTCTTTAAGGGATGCATATTGCCCATCACTTTTCATGCCAGAGTTTTAAACTAAATTTATTGTATATTTAAAAAATGAGAGTTACAACTATTTTGGTCAAACCTTAAAAATAACACATGCTTGCAATATCGCAGTATCTTGCAAGACCTCTTAGAGCTTGGACTGTGTATTGTGAATGACACTCAGCTAATTTTAGCCCATTATCTGTAAAATTCCCTGAGGTATAGCCAATTTTGTGTGGAGTTTAGGTCAATTAATGCCAGTGGCCATCTTGAATTGGCTGAACTCCAAAAGGTAATCAGTTGTAAATTTACAGACAAAATTTAGTTTCTAAGAGTTTGACTGAAATCGGTTAATGGTCCATGAGATATTTTGCTAACAGACAAACAGAGTTGACTCCAACACCAAAGACGTTGCACAAGGTCTTGCCTTTAAAGTTTGTGTTGGGGAAAAGACTCAGCTACTACCACATCAAATTTTAGGTCAATATGTGTAAAATGAGCTGGGTTATAGACTTTATTGTGTTTGTTCATATTGCTTAGATGTGGCAGCCATCTTGCATGTAACTGACTCCAAAAGTTACTCAGGTGTAGATGTCAATCAAATGATTATTTTGTATAAGATTCAGTAAAATCTGTTCAGTGGTGCTTGAGATACTTTGCTAATGGTATAGACTAGCAAGCATACACACACAAACATGGGCAAAAACATTATCACTCCTAGTTTGATGGCAGGTCGTAATAATGAGAGGTTTGTTACTTAAATATAAATCACTTTCTATTTCCACAGTCCATCTCCTTTGATTCCTCCACCCCTTCTTATATGTACTTTGAGCACATTTGTATGAAATGTCATCCCCAAGTTGCATTTCTTTGTTACACTGACTCCTAGTCTCATAAAAGATAAGAAAAGCAGCTACATTAGTTGGAGAAAAAAAATGTTTTAACCCCACAAAAGCAATACAAATAATATTGTTTAAATTAAGTCTAAGAAAAGAAATGATGACACTGAATAAGGGTCTTATAATGACGAGTAATTAAGTTTTCACATGTTCATTTGCTGCTGAGCACAACCTACTATATAGAGCTCATTTATTCACACGTTTCCCGCTTGGCTTCCTTCCCTCTTTCCGCTTGGCTTTTGTTATCACATCCTGTCCCCTCCGTCTCCCCCTCTGTCCTTTTCTTTGAGCAAATTTAATCATCCACTTCGCTCCCTAAGTCTTCCTTTAACAACTCCTCAACTCCAATAATGCTCAGACATCTGAAGGGCTTAGTGAGCACAGTGAAAGGTAAACACTTTACAACATTTTTTGGAACCATAAAAAAAAAAAAAAAAAAGAGTTGTTCTATCAGGGTTATAAAAAGAAAAAATAAATAAAATATGTGGGGTTTAATAATGTCAGTGACTCACGGCAGAGATATACACCTGCTTCTTAGTGGAGATTTTTTACAAAGTCGGCCGCTCGCCGCTGCACTGAGTGATGTGTGTGGGTCGGTGCAGGGTTTACTGTGTGGGAACACTTGATTGCATTTAAGGGTGAAATGTTGAGGGGCTGTCAAGTGTGTACGCCTGTTTGTGTCGCTCTGCATTAATGTGTGCGCATGTGCATCTCTGCAACAGTGTTTTGCAATGCATTGTTTGTCTGGTAGCATGTTATTACTGTAATTACAGTAAACTATAATCAATGTTCCAGTTTTAGAAGTCTTTGCGTTTTCGGAGAACATTAAGCTAGTAGTGCTGCAACCCTCCGGAACACCATTCAAATATTATTATTATTATTATTACTTTTTTTTTTTTCTTTAAACAGCATGTTGCGTTTATGATCTCTTAATGAAAAGCAAGGACTCTTTTTAAAATGTTGGAAGATAAGAAGCAGCACAGAAAATGTTATTGACATGAAAAAGAAAGGCGTTCTAGTTAACAGTTCCAGATGTCTTAGTCTTCAATCCTAACCCTCCGATTGTGTTTATTCCTTGCTCACTACTTTTTTGTTCCCGGTCAAAAATGACAATATACCTGATTATAAATCATCTGCTAATGACTTTTGTAGGTCTTTTTCTTTTAAGACTAGGTTTAAAAATAGGCTTAAAACCATAAGAGACATACAATGTCTCTTGACTGGCCAAGGAATGTCTTGAAATTCTACTGGAAGAGCTGGAAGAGGTGGCTGGGGAAAGAGATGTCTGGTCATACCAGCAACCCAACTCCGGAACAAGTGACAGATAATAAATGGATGGAACTTCTAAATTGGTCAAATTGGTCAAACCAGAACATAATAAGACAGCTAAATAGTCTTTCTGAATACCAATAATTAAGTGTGCAGTTTCTGTTTTGCAACAATAAAACAAATATTTATTTCTTGAAAACCAACAACAACAATGTGTGTGATATTAGCTAATTCAGTGGGCTTTGTTACCAGTTATGCTGACCTAGATGAAAATTTGTCCAACAAATGGCTCCAATTATTACTTCAATTTTTTTCATCTAATTGTGTCCATTGTTCTTGTTCACCACTCTAGAAAAACAAAATTAGGAACCAGCCTGAAACATAAAACAGTTCTCAGCATCATGAAAGGTTGAAATCTAATTAATTGGAGTTTTAAAGGTCAGAAGTAGGTTCTGCACTTACTTTTGTCAGTAAGTAATGAAATCAGGGATGGCTAATGACTAACAGATTTAGATTTTTTTTAATTAGTGTGACCATCGTTGCTAATGTTGACTCCAAATTTCCTGCAAAAATCATGACATTGTGACATTACAATTCTAGAGAATACATCTGACTCAGAACAATGTTGTAAGTACCTTCGCCTAAAAAGACAAAGATATGTGCACTATATAATGTGTTAAATCATAATGAAGTATTTCTCCCCAGACTGCTGACCCTCAGCATCTGTTTGTAGTTTTCTTTAACGCTAATGGAACATCTGTGCGCAGCTTCTCTGACAGAGACAGCACGGTTAATTGCAGATAGATTACCCCACTAATTATGTCACTTTTCAATGTCCATGTTTGTTTTTAAGAGCTTTTGAGTAAAAGAAATGTGACTTGACTTTTCCTCCATTACCAGCAGCGCAAAACATTTACGTAAATGTGCATCTGACAACATTTTTATTGTTTGTTTTAAATGCAGGCTATAATCATTTTTGCATTAGTGGCTGAGCTCAGGATATCGGTATGTATTCTTGTTCTGTCAGTTCTGAGGCTTGACACAATCTGCACAATAAAGTCTAGAAAGAAAAAAAGTACCACTGAAAACTTTGTGTGACATCATCATTTCTGATAATTAGCGATAACAGACATGGGCGATTTATGTTCATGTTTGTGTTTGTCTTTCTGTTTGCAAAATATCTCATGAACTCATGATGAATTTTAATAACAACACCAGAAAATAATCTTTGAATGTACATCTAGAACTGAGGTAACTTTTGCAGTCAACCCTTTTCAACAAAGCAACTTTAGCACACACAAAAATAGCTATTACTCATTCAATTTTGCGGACATTAAGCTAAAATTGTCATAAGATGATCTTTGTTTAAAATTGGTGTGAAAAGCGAAAAGTGATATGCGGTCAAGGAACGCTAGGCCTTTAATTCAAATAACGCTTCTCAAGAAATGCTCATCTGATCAAAGTGTAAAACCTTCTACCTATTTCGAAATTGTCTTTTAAGCCATTAAGGTTTGTTTCGAGAGTGATTCCCTAAGGCAGGCAGAGCACGACTGCAGATTGCATTTAAGGCCTTAACCTCCCACTCCTCACTCCGTGTTGAAAGAAGCAGAACTAAAGAGGAGGTCATGAAGAAGCAGAAACGTGGTTTTGAACTACGGTACTTGTTTCCCAAATGTGAAAAGGGCGAAGGTATAGATATTTTCCTGTGATGGGGAAAAACAACAAAAAACAAAAGAAGGTTAAAAGGTCAGGACAAACAAGCTGGGAAAATGAACAAGTACATGTAATGAAGCATGTATAGGTTTCACGGCTGCAGACCTTGCCCGATATGAGAAAAATCTGAAGATGAGAATGATGGACAGATCATAATAATCAACTTCAAACAGTACTCAATAACTACTGGATGCTGTTTGAGCACCAGTGCCTTTGAGCGAAGTCAATAAGTTGAAATATAGTCACTTGAAATGAATGCAAATGAATGATGATGAAAGATAGCAATCAAAAGGAGTAGAGGGGAAAATATGAAAGAAAACATGGGAGATAAATCATAAGAGAGGGCTGTTTGTGATTTCATAGTAAGCCATATGTAAGGAGAGCAGCTGTTCCTACACGTGTGAAACAGGAAGAAATGCTACAACTCAACCTATTTTACAGAAATTGAGATAAAACTTGGTGGGGTAGTAGCTGAGCATAATCCCCAACACATATTGAGAGCAGTGACATCACATGAGATTTTTTATTTAAAACTTTGACATGCAAGGCAGCATTCCTTCAAAGACTGTTGGTAGAATTTTCTTTCCTAATTTAAAAGGAGTGGAAATACAGTAAGCAAAAAGGGGCCCATGATGCTCATCAGCTTCTTCATTACGTGAACTTACATATTTACATTATTGTGCAGTGATTTATGTTCAAACGTAAATGCATAAAAGAGAACAAAATCCCTTTTTTCATACTAGAAGGAAGGAGAGATCACCTAATCAGAGTAGCAAATGAAATGCTCTGTGTAAAGCCTGCATGAGTCATATTCAAGAAAAACAAGTCTTAATCTGCATGTGTGAACTCGAGGTTAAAACGTCAGAGATGAAGACTGTCAGTAATGATCTGACACCTTCTGCATAAAACTTTTAAAATAGGCTTTTGATGTAATATGTCCATGGCGATGTATGAAATACAAGAATAGGTGACTTATTTTTATTAACAAGAAACTAACGTTTCTTTTCTTCTCAGGCTCTCCTTTTTCCTGCAGCAAACATAAAATCAATTCTTTCCTTCCATTAAACGCAGCCAGTCATCATGCCAAACTATGAGAGAACTCAAAAATGAACAGAGAAAGAGACATGTCCGTATGTTCAATAACAAGACAAAATCATCGCATCAGCTCTTAGACTGAAGAGCTACTTCTGAAATTTCCTGCAAGATGTTACCAGGTTTGACTCAGATATGGAAATCACAGAAAACCCGCACAGTGGAAACTGTCACAGAGGCTCTGACTCACAAAGCACCTGTATATACAGAGTGACAGTAAAACTCTGCATCCAGCACACTGTAAGTCTGCAACAAGACATGTGCTAAGCTGCTTAATGTCAGCGCAGAACAGAGGAAAGAAGAGCTGAGGAAGGAGAGGAGGATAGATGAAGGGGGGAACATGGATGGATGGATGGACAAAGAGGAAGACAAGCGGGGATTTGGCCCTGTAATAGGCTGTCACAGGGTGGGTGAGAAGGGTGAGAATGACAAAAAAAACTGATGCATGTATGTTTAAGAGAGAGTCAGAGAAAGTAGAGTGAACCTCCCCTTCCAAACAGCTTGTGACAAGCCTAAGTAACTCTACCCCCCAAGTGAGTTGGCACATAATCCAGGTAACGTTGCACGAATAATGGATGAAACATCAAACGGCACCCCCTCCTCTCCCTCCCTGCCAACCTCCCACCTTCAGCTAACCAACTATAACGTTTTTGCACCCCTGCCTGCCAGCCAGCCCATCCAAAAATCCCCTTTCATGTTAGCGCCGTGCAGCGCACTCCGAAAGCTTATCACTGTTGACAAATCCTCTCTTTGCCAATACGCTAGGAAAAATAGAAGGGAAAATTTCTTTTATGGCCCACATTTGTGACAAGAAAAAAGAACATTAATATGACTAATATTTATTTGTTTCGATGTGCGATTGTCATACATTATTTTTCCTTAGGGGTGGGGATGGTGGTGTTAGCTAATATGCGGTGAGAGATGTGTTGGGTCTCAGTGTGTGGCAGGAAGACAGAGTGTTAGTGCTCCCTCAGTGAGAATTTGAAGGGATTGTTGCATAAACATAGGGCCCATTAAGTGTGGGGAATGTAATTTGTGAAAGTGACACATCATTCTTTCTGTGTTGTCTGGTAATTGCAGACGCTGCATCACCAGGGCTGTGAGTGAGACAAATGCAGCCGGGATGTGGTCAACAGGGGCGGATGTAGGGTGTTATTAGTATGTGTGTGTGTGCGCGTGTGTGTGATAAGTGTGTCAGATATGATGATGGCACAAAACTTCTGCCTCTTCTCCTGTGTTGCGTTGCACCTTTTGGGTCTGAGTTAGTGAAAGTTGCAAAGACATAATTGAAAATGGCAGCGAACTGCCCAGACTCTGCTGGAGGCTTGGGGAAGACAGAGTTTTATCAGGAGTTGGGGGACTTCAAAAGGCCAAGGAAGGAAATAAACAGGTGGGTTAGGGTTAGCATTGCCCTCCCTGAAGCTCCTGAGCTGTTTTTGATAGAGTGATTGGACGCAGGTCAATGGGAAGTCAGAATTTCCCTCGTCAGAGCAAACCTCTCGGAGGTGCAAGGGGGAGGTCTCTTCTGCCTTGGCCTCCTTTTCTTTCTCTTTTACACTTTCTCTTGAGAGCCTCAGAACCGAGACCTTAATGAAGACGAATGCGAGGAATCAATTTGCGGCATCTTTGCTCCATCTGGCTGGGGCTTCTCTCTGTGCCTCAATTAGCACAGCAGCTGGGGAAGAGTTCCTCCAAAACAGCCCTATTACACACACCAGTGTCTTGTGGAGCAGCTACAGGCTATGGACACTGAAGTGAGCTAAAAATGTGAGGAAAACATGCTACATTCTATTCATGTGAAGAAAGGAGTGAATCAGGAGCTTTCATGAACTCCACTTGACACCACCGAGCATTTTGTTTGACAAACTTGGAAAAAAACAGGAAGAAGCTCTTTAAAACAAGTTGAGAAGATGATTTAGTGGTGAGATCAATAACAAAAATGCACTTACAGTTTGGCTAATATTTATACAACCAATGATTTGCTAAACATTTTAAGAAATGTGGCACCTGTTTGGGCATTTATTTAAACAAAGGTCTTTTTTCACTCAGAATAGGATGATGATGTGTTTGAATATGGAATGCAAATAAAAAGTTCACTGACAGTTTAAAGTAAATGTAAAGGGTTTAATCATTTCAAATGAATTTAAGTTGTGTTCTTAACTTTGTTTGTGCACAACAGTCTACAGTAGCAAAATAAAAAAATATGTCATAACTCAATTCAACTTCATTTATACAGCACTGTTCAACTCAAAGTGCTTAATAAAGCAAATAAATTAAAAATAACAGTATAAAACCAATAATGAATATAAACATAAACAGTTAAATTTAAAATTAACGGAATAAAACTAACATAAAAGATATAAAAATAATAGATATAAAACAGAATAAAAGCAAATCTATTAAAAATATGTTAAAACTCATTAAAACAAGTAACACAAGCTAAACAAGTGCAAATAATGTGAAAAGTGCTAAATAAAATTAAGCTCTGTCAAAGAAATAAAACTTTAGCTAGGTTTTGAAGGCAGTGAGGGTGCTGCTGTTTTGTACCAGCCTGAAAACTAAAGCTTTTTTTCTCCCATTCTAGTTTTAGAAATTCTTGGAGCAATTAAGAGACCTGCATGCTGGGAGCAACACGTTCCAGTTGGTTGTAGGGGACAATTAACTGCTTTATATATGTTGGAGCTAGGTCATTCAGTGCCTTATATGTCATAAGGAAAATATTGAGTTGTACTCTGTTATAGCAAGCCATGTGGATAGGCTAAAACAGGAAAAATTAGATCTCCCTTTGGAATACCAGACAGTACTCGAGCTGCAGCATTCTGAATAAGCTGTGAAATTTTGGACACCTAATCAGAAAAGCATTATAGCAGTCTGGAAATGATGAAAAAAATTAACTAGTTTTTCTGTGTCATCTTAAGAAAGTTATAGATTTTTGAAGAAATAAAAATGCTGTTTGAGACTTGTTTATAGAGCCAAAGTTTTTCACAGAGGTATCTGGGGCTATTGTAATTTCATCAAGAAGGACATTTTATGTGTACGGCGTCTCCCTGAGTTTTTTTAGAGCCAAAGACAATGACTTCACTTTTATCCAAGTTCAACAGGAGATCAATTGAGGGCATCCAGTTTTCTTATGTCTCTAGGGCAGGCCTGGAGTATGACCAGCTGATGAGTCTCATCTGGTTTCATAAAGCCATGTGTCGTTGTCATAACAATGGTTGTGTATGTGATATTTTCTGGAAATATGGACTAATAAAAGCATATATAAAGAAAACAGAACTGGATCTAGAGCAGCACCCTGGGGAACACCATAATTAGCTTTAGTATGTGATGAGGACACACTATTGATTTCATAACTTCACATTTGCCAGACAGATATGACTTAAACCAACCTAAGGCATAGATTTGATCCCGATGATGTGCAAATGTATTGGTATTTTTCAGTTACCAGTGTCATAACAGTGTACTGTTTTATAATTTTGACTGAAAAAAACTTTTGTCTTGTATGCACTCCACTTCTTTAAGAGGTAACTGTGGTATGATAAACCTAGGATGTTTGTGTAGCTGATATTTCCTTTCTGTTCTTGGTAATTTAGCACACACTGAATCCAACACTGGCTGCTACCCAGACATGACCATGAACACAAGCGTTTAGTTGCTACAGTCTGCTGATTCTCTGGATTAGATCAGTGTAAGTACAGTGTTACAAACCAACCAGGGCTAACCAAATATTGACACACAGCTATCCAACTTTCCCAGCACAAACTGTTGGCGTCCATCATTCTGCTTATCAGATTAGCTTGAGGCTAACCGATAAGGGCAAACCAGTGTACTGCCAATATCTAGCATAATCTTGGGCATTTACACTGTAAGCTTGTTATGATGACAAACTTGGCAATGGACGGCTAGGGCACATTTTTTAACACCGGGCTGAAGAGCTCAAGCAGACAGAAGCTCTGCTCCTTAGAGGAACAGCTCATTTCAAATAGGCCCAAAGAGCCTACAAGGCTCAAATGGAGAAAATCTGGCATGTCTTTGTACAAGAGGTGATCTGAAGGGGATTTCTGTTGGAATTATTTGGCCAGGGGTAGCCTAATGAATAGATCGAGAATGCAAGCAAGCCCACCATTTGCTCATTTGTTTTGCAGCAGCTTACTCATGGGTGTATTGACTGCTTTTACGAAGAAATTGAAATTGAAAAATTCTTAATCTCCAAAGAGAGGCTATGTTGTTGCAATAAAATGGAAAAACATAGGATCTCATTTTTCAAGGATAAACTTGTTGAAAAACTTACAAGTATACCTGGATATACAGTACTTGTGGCAGAAACAAAGGTTTGTACAGTTAGCTGAGGAGTAATAAAAAGACGGTCTGTAGCAAGACATGGGTGACAGTACTGGGTTCCTTGCTGGTAAAACCTGAAAAGAATATTCCAAAAGCTCACAACAATGCAGACTCAAACAGCCTCATACATACACACACTCCTAGATTTATATCAATTCTTGCTTCAAATTTTCTGCCCTTCATTTCTTCCTACGTCCTGTCCTGCAGCCATGGACACACACTCTGCTGCTAAGCTCCACAGGGATTAGATATAGGAAGCACCCCCCTCATCTCAACACACAGCAGCCTCTGACGTTTACAACTATTATTGTCTGTGCCATAGTGTGTGTATGTGTGTGTGTGTGTGTGTGTACCAGTGCTGATGAGTCAGAGTGAACACTGAGTCCTGCCCCTGGGGCATCACTCCTTCATGGCAGTGGCTTTGTCAGCATCAAAGACATTTCATCCAAATGTCAAGCATACTACTACGCATCTGTGTAGTATTTATGTTTTCACTGCAAATTTGCACATGTGCACGACTGTGCATACAGTACAACCCCATGTTTTGCCATTTAAATTTTCATACAGTCCCTAACACATCCTCACGTAATCTATGGGTTTTTCTGACAGGTGTGTTTGAAAAAACCACTTGCTTTTCAGTCCCTTCAGCAGCTATTCATCCCACAGATTACGCCATCAAAATTAAAGGCCTACCATTTCTTGAAGGAATGGATACTGTCTGCCACCTTTCAAGCCAGAGTCTTAAACTAATATATTATGTTGAGAAATGACAAAACTGTAGTCATTCAGAGTAAAGCTTGAAAACAACTTTTTGTGCAATCTCATGTGATGTCTTGCATGATCTGTTAGCGCTTGGAATGTGTTGTGAATGATTCTCAGGTACTACCACGCCAAATTTTACTTCAGTATCTATAAAACTGTCTAAATAAGAAAGAAAAAAAATACATTTTGTGGTATCTAAGGATAGTTGGCTGTCACAGTCATCTTGAAATGGGTTGAGTCCAAATGATAATCAGTTGTAGATGTACATCCAATGATTACTTTCTGAAAATTTGATTAAATTAGATATTTTGGCAACGAACCAACACACATGCAAACACAGACACCAGAAAAACATCAGCTGTCTTCGCCTTGCGGCTGCAGTCGATAACCAGAATTTAGTCCAGATCCAAGTTTAGAGAGAAGAGGGCATACAATTACCACTTTGGCTGTTGTGTAACATACTATCATTAGATTAAAATCACATGGAAAAAAAAACAAAAAGGCCTTGAGCCATGTTCAGTGTTCAATGTAGCAAGTCTCAGTACTTCCACTCAAACATCAGGGCACTCTTCATAATGATTTAAAGTGCCCCTGAGGATGTGAAGAAGCCCCTGTTGCATGATCCTTTTGCTGTATATCCTGGCCTTACACGGCCTTACCGCCTCCCCCAACCCACTCAAATACTGAGAGGCTACACTCTCTGAAGTCAGTCCACACCAATTAGCCTTTGCTACAAGCTGTGCCTTCACACTGTCACTGCAAATCACCTGCTACTTCAACACTGCCTATTAAAGGCGGAGACGACTGGACATGGAAGCTTTTTTTTCCTCAGGAGTGGCGCTTGTTCACTCTTTGCATGTTTGACTTTACCTCTGAACCAATTTACAGACTTTCTACGTCATTTCAGCATCCTTTCTTCTTTTTGGTGTCCAGTTTATCAGTGAGTAAGAAAGAAAGAAACATGTAACTGCATGACTGAGAGAAACAGAAAGGATTTCATAAACTTTGTTGTCTGTATTAAAAAAAAACGGCACAGGAAGTGGTATGAAGAAAGCTGCATCTTTGCTGCCCCTCTCAGGTTATGGGATGGGACTGCACACTGACACTTGATGTTTTTTTATGATAAAAGTGTTTCACACAAACTCTGATCTTCACATCTTTCCTTCATCCTTTTCCCCCAGCATTAGCTTGCTCATTTTCCTTTCATAATTTGGGGATTTTCCTGCTTTGCTTTCAGATTTTCACATTGTCTCTTTCACAGCTCCCTGTCATGCACTCTCCTCACCCCCACCCCCACTTTCTGCTGAGGCACTCACTGATACCTTATAGAGATAGCTCAAATACACTGTAAGCAAATAAAGGCAGGATTTTACATGAAACTAAAATAAAAAAATTCTAAATTTTTAATTTTATAATAAAAATGACATATGTATTTTGTGCTTTATGTTGATTTACAAGCATAAAATTAAAGTATTCCCTCTCTTTTCTCTTCCTCTGATCACATAAAAAATGAACTGAAGTTCACATGGAAGTCCACAAGAGACCAATAACAAGGACCACTGCTAATGACAAAATTAATTAAATGCCAAAAGCTATTGGAGAATTGGGCGTTTTCACTTTAGTCAACCATGGAATTAAAGAAGTGCGGTATATCCAGAAATCCATGATTACATTTCCATTAAAGCTAAACTAACCTTCCTAGTAATTAGATTTAATGCTACCATTAGACAAACAAAACCTGGGACATACAGTGCTGAAATTACAAACCAGGTGGCTCTTCCTCCTCCAACTCTAATTAACTACCATCACAAAAACATTCAACTTTAGTTGTTTTATTGTGTAAAAATTACACCTCGACTCTAATCATAACTAAGCTGAATCAAACCAGAATAAGCAGAAACAAATGAATGTATAAAGATGTAGTTTCTTTTTTTAGTTAAATAGTCTTAGAGAGAATATTAAAAGGTTCCAATAACATTTCAAATTAAAGTTCAAGCATTCCTTGAAGGAATGCACATCACCTTTCATGGCAGTGTTTTAGACTAAAAACAATTTTATGCAATTTTAGCTCAATATTCATAGAACTTACTGAGATCGTCCTTTTCTTTCTAAGATTGCTTTGTTGTGGTGGCCACCTTAAATCAAGCTGACTCTAAAAGTCTATAAGTTGTGGACGTTAACCCAATATATACTTTCTAAAAGTTTAAATAAAATCCATCAAGTGGTTAATGAGACATTTTGCCTATGGACGGACAGACACACACACACTCACAGAAAATGAAAGCAGTGAGGGCAAACAGTTACAGTGGTGCTGCCTTGGTACTGTAAAACACTACATGCTAACTGAAGCTGTTCACTGACCTGAAAGCTAAAGCAAGAAACACTAACAGCTAAAGTTCATCCCAATAGTCATACAGAAGAACACCTATATAAAAGACCCTAAGAATGGATTTAATAAAACTGGTTTAAATATCTGCAGCTCAGTGTGTCTCTCTTAGTCACACCTAAGAGATAAAGCGCATCGTTTTGTACATCAGTATTTGTGCTAAAGGTTAGAAGCCGCTGCGATTGTCTGTCTGTTGGTGCTGTGTTCTGTTCCAGCAGCAGGAGCTTTACAGCAATGCGGTGACAGCACCACAGCTAAGTACAGAGACTTGGGAAGATGTACTTAGAGCTTTAGCTGCGTATGCTAGACAGCAAAAGCTGACTACCGAGTACTGAGCACCACAGGGATGCCAAAGGGGAGACATGAAGAGAGGGGAAGGCGAGAAAAGAGAGGAGGGAGTAAGGGTGTGACAGAGGAGCTTCCATTACTAAACAGAGAACATTAAGAAGATTTAATTTGCCAAATGACACTGTAGTGAAGCACATTCCATTAGTGCAATACATCTCTGAATATTTAGGTCTAGCTCATTCCAGCTTCTCTCTTCTGATTCTTTCCCCCACCCTAAAACTTTTTGGCTTAGACCCCTCCTCTGTGCCAGTTTTTATTTTTATTACATAATATTGCAGATGAAAGAACATGAAGGCTGTGTTTGCATGCTCTCTTTGTGTCTCTCTATTGCTGCAGTCCCCTTAAACCATCACTACGCAAAACACATGCAAGAAATACAAATCAGTAAATAAGCTATTTGTTATGCACAGAGGCACACTGAAATGCGCACAGCCACAAATGCATGCAACACAAGCAAAATGGATGTATTTTTTTATGACTCACATGCACACACATTTATTTAAATCAATGTAGTATGTGATTAACATCAAAGCTAAGTTCACAAACGGGGCTGCAGGGTGTGAGTGAAGTGTAGAATTTTACAATTGGTGTTACGTACACACAAATACACAACAGAAAGAGAAAATATTAAACTGCCTGTGTAACTTACTGCTACAAGGGCCAAATATAAATTAAAAGGGACAAATCATAAGATTAATCTGCATATGTACAACCCAAAGCAAAAAAAATGGGACATTGGGTCAAATGTAAATAATAACCCAATGCAGTGATTTGCAAATCTTACATTTAAACTAGGAAACTGTACCTTCTTCCAAAGAATAACAAGGGAATTTTGATTTTTATAGCATATCTCAAAAAAATGCTCAGTTCAGCACCTGGGCTCTTCTACTATGCCGTCATGCTGTTGTGATGGATGCAGTTTGAGGTTTGGCATTGTCTTGATGAAAATCAAAGGCCTTCCCTGAAAAACACATCTGGATGTGAGCAGATGTTCTAAAACCTGTATACACTTTTCTGCATTGACGGTGCCTTTCCAGATGTGTAAGGCACTCTTGCCATAGACACTAATGCACCTCCATACCATCAGAGAGGCAGTATTTTGAACTGTGTGCTGGTAACACAAAGGATGGTCTCTCTCCTTTTCAGTCCTGAGGATGTGGTGTTTGTGGTTTCCAGATAGTATTTCAAATTTTGATCCGTCTAACCACAGATACTTTGTACTTTGCCTCGGTCCAAATATGACAACTTTTCTGGATGGTGTTCACATTTGGATTCTTCTTTGCCTGATAGAGCTTTAATCAGTACTTGTAGATGGCTCTGATCTGTGTTTACAGACAGTGATTTATAGAAGTGTTCCTGAATCCATGCACTGGTGTCCAGAACAGAATCAGACCTGGTTTTAATGCAGTGGCCTCTGAGGGCCTGAAGATCATGGACAACTAATATTGACTTTCAGTCTTGTCCTTTGAGCTCAGAAATTTCTCCAGATTCTTAAAATGTTTTGATGTTGTTATGAACTGTAGATGATGGGATAATCAAAGTCTTCCCAATTTTACACTGAAGAACATTATTCTGAAATGATTCAACTATTTTTTAATGTGGTTTTTTTTTTTTTACAGACTGGTGATCCTCAGCCCATCTTTACTTCTGAGAATTTCAGCCTCTCTAAAATGTTGTTTTTATTCCAGTCCTCTAATTGACCAGTTGCTAAGTAACCTAATTAGCTGCAAAATGCTCCTCCAGCTGTTTCTTATTTGTACCACTTTTATAGCCTTTTGTTTCCTTTATCCCCACTTTTTACCGCCGCCATTTGTTTTACATGAGATTATGTTTTTTACAGTTTTGGTTGATTGGTTTGTTTGTCTATTCATTCATTTGTGTCTTTTAACAAGATTACTTAAAAAATAAGGAACAGATTTTGATGAAATGTTGGGATTGCTACAAAAACCAAGTGTTTAAATTTTTGTGGCCATCCAGATTTTATTACAGCCTGGGCAGAGGTTTGCACTCTCTGAGTATTGTACCATTTCCTAAAAATGATTCAATACGTAGTTTAATTAAACATTTAACATGTTTACCATGTTTCACTGTAAATGAAATATGGATTTATGAGATTTTGTAATAATTGCATCCTTCTTTTATTTACATTTTACACAATGTCCAATCTTTTTCAGTATTGGTGTTGTATTTGCTTGTATCTCATGCACCACACTCATATAAACATGATGCCCATACAGTAAAGAAACCCAGAAAGTTATCACTGCACACACATGCAGGTTTTTTTGACCTTAGTAGGTGGAGTTTTTTTGGGGGGGGGCTCCATTTGTTTTAGCTAGTGCTCCAATTAATGGCAGGAAAACAGCTCACTGCTCAGTATTAGCAGGCTAAAGGGGGCTAATAATACTTTGAAGTCAAGGGACTTGGCTTTGCTAATATTCTACCCTCAATCTTTTTTATTGTGTAGCTACATATTATTTATTTATTTATTTATTTATCCAACATGTTGGAGCTTAACACAACTGAGTTAATGATTGAAGATTAGGAGCAAAAAATACAACTGGGGAGGAGAAGTTAGATTGTTAAGAGAATCTGCAGCTTTCAGTAGCAATACATAGAAAATATTTAAAGATACTTTAAAGCCTAATCATACTGTAATACGAAAGAGAAAAAGAAAAGTAGAGGGAATTGCCTGGAGCATGAGCAGTCTTGCCTTTATGTTTGCCTTTGGCTAAAAGTGGTGGGAGGTTTTCCAGTTTTATTCCTTCAAAAATGTTAATTCTTTAATAGTTCTTAATTACCTGATGGCACTAATTAGGGCTCTGGAAATTCAGTGAAAAGCAACTCTTAGAATCATCTGGAGACAATCATAAAAAAATAATACTGGCTAAAACTCCTTTCAGAACAGATGTGTTGACTTTTTGTTATGTATGTATCATTATGTATGAATAAAGAAGACAACAAGAAAATGATCAAACATCAAGACATTTGTTGCTAAGGATATAGAAGGAATACAAATCTGACAAACAAAGAATGTGAGTTTGATTCATTTTATTTTCTTCTCTATTTTTTCTTCCTTCTCTCTCTTTTTTATTTTTTTCCTTTTTTTTTTTTTTTTGCAGTTTTTCTCCCTAATAATGATAAAGGCTTGACATGGCAGCAGGCCTGCTCTCTTAACCAGCTTATGTAACCATGCCCTGGCAGTTTGGAGGATGTGCTGACAGCAAGCTTTCGCAGCGTCATTAGCAGAGTTACACAGCTGGCTTCAAAATAGGAGGTGGGTGGGGGTGGGGGGGAGACTAAGAGATAAAGAAGAGAGAGGAAAGGAATATAGGAGAGAAAATGTGACTAAAGGAGTTGAGTCTGAGGTTGGCGTGGAAAGCTAGCTAGAGGAGGTAAGGAGGGGGCTGCCTTCAGCTCTGGGACCTCCAGGAGGTCTTTCCCAACTCCCAGTCAACTCTCAAACACTCTTCAAACACCTCTCATACCTTCTTTGTATACTTGCTCAGATTTTACTGCAGCAATGCAGCAGGAAAAAAAAACTGTTCTACTTTTTTCTTTGTCTCTCAAAGGACATGAAAGAAAAAACAAAAACTGGGAATTGTTTTTGCCCGCATACAGCATGCTACCATACCTGACATCAGAAGCAACAGAGCAACAATTCACATGCAAATACCAGCCTCCCTCTGTACAGAGCAGAGATTAGCGAAACAGCAACCTTGCATCACAGACCTCGAACAATGTCGGGGAAGACATGTGAGATAACACAAGCACATCAAACGGAGACGGAAACTGCATAGCAGGAGAAGCTGTCAGTCAAAACGTCTGAACTGTGGCACCCTGTGAGGATCAAACAGAGCATCAAGATAATCCACCGCCTTGGCCAACTTCTCATTTAAAACCTTATTCACACTCTGCAGAGATTGCAACTTGCACAGAGAGCTATAAAGTGCAGTCAACAAACCTTTTTTTTATAGATTTGGTTATGAGGCTGCCTTATATGTAAACACGGGTTCAATCAGATGCCAAAATATCTCTAAAGCTGCTACAAGAAGCAGCTGTTTCTGTGGGTGTTAAGAGGTGTGTAGACATTAGCGATTAATGAGGGAGAAAACTGGCAAAAAGTGTATGGGGTAAATCTAAAATACGCCCACAAAAACTTTATATATGAAGTTTTTTTCTGTTGTTTGAACTAAAATAAATAACTCCCATTAAAAACACACACACCCACATACCTGCACACTTTAGATTTCTCTTCCCTGAGCAGTTTAACACAAGCGGCTTGGCAGCTGCTGTGTGTTTATGGGTTGGTATTCGAGTAGAGAATGATTGGTGAAAATCCCCGTCCACTGAGAGCTCCTAGCTCAGAGCCTGGATAAATATCCGCCGGGCACGGCACGGAGGCAGACAGGGAAGCGAAAAAATTGGGAATGGACTGGCTGCACATTTCCAATACTCAAATCATCAGCAACAGCAGTAGAACAAGAAGCACAACGCCCACCTTTTCCTGAACATGCTGAGGGAATGGGCTGCAGCAGTTTGGGGCCTCATTTACAAATGTTTGTACAACTGAGATAAAATTAAAGGCCTACCATTGCTTGAAGGAATGCATATCTTTCTGAAAGTTTCATTAAATAAATATGTTGCTATCAGACAGACAGACAGGTTTGACACAAACAGTCGATGCTAAAATTTTTGCAAAGATCTCAAGCAATGAGAAGCACTTGTGAATGAATCTCAGCTACAAACACACTAGATTTTAGCACAATATATGTAAAATTGACTTAGTTACAGCCATCTTTGTGTTTTTTAAGTTCTGTGGGATGTGGCACCCATCTTCAATCATGTTGTTTTTACTAGGGAAAGATTTGGCAAAACTAATGAGGAGCATGAGGGCTAGAAGAGTCATTTTAAAGTTAGAGGAGGGGAATAAAGCAGAAGCAGGAGTGATGCAGGGCTGTTTTTAGTTTGAATACATTTTGGGAAATGCTAAGAGAAAAAAAAAAAAAGACATTTGTTTATGTGATGGTGCAGCTACTCTTTCCTCCTCGTCTCACTGTTTTTCTCCCACTCTTCACCTGTATGGCTTCTTCCCACCACCAATCTCAGCTGTGATCTTTCTTTCTTTGTGGGGAATTTCTGTGGGACAGCTGCCTCGTCATGGTGCCGTAACAAAATGTCTGGTTCGTGTGTTTGTGTCAACCTGAGTGTCTGCTGTGCACACTATGGTGACGTCACAGACAGAAAACTGGCTTTACTTTGACAAGCCACCCCCCTCTGAGAGCCTCTGGGCTGTGCAGTGACCCCATTTTATCACTAAACTACAGAAACATCCCACAGCAGCGCTTAACATGGAGGGGAACCGTTCTGGGCTGACGGTGATTCTAAAATCTACCAATACAAACAGCACTAAAAAATGTAAAAAATGACTAAAAACAAGAACAAAATCGACTATGAGGTGGAAAACTATTTCTCTCATCCTGATATTTGCCCTTAAAGAAAAATGGACATTTTCTTTTGCATAAGTCCTTTACAAACTGTCGTCAATAATGCCCTGTGACTAATTATTCTAAATACTTCCTGCTTTAGAGTTTTAATTACAGCTTTTGTTGGAATTTTAAGGAATACATTTTAAGTGCTAACCATAGAGACACTTATTCTTCGTCAGTACATCATTTTACAGTAAATTAGCTGCAGCAAACAGTGCAGTGATGGTGAGACTGAGTGGCTGTGATTTAATGAGTCGCATTTCCTTGTCAGTTTTATCTCTAGGCTGACAGGTCCTTTAAATTCAAACTTTTTAATTCACAGCAGAGGCAGCTTTTGTGTTCAGGTTCATGGTGCAGGTGAAGACTTTCTCCTCATGTAGCAATGTATAAAACATTGGAATGTCAGATATAAATGTCAACAGCTGATTTTGAGGATTACTTTCCTTTTTATTAACTTTGCAGCCCTGTGACAACAAACTTTGGTCGTTTTAGGAATTACTGGTCCAGTTAAACCCAAGTTTACTTAATGATTAGAAATTATACCCTTTTTACACTTTTATCTATTTAAAGAGATTTGATGTACATAGTGAAATTTATTTTTATTTGCCTGAAGCATTAACGAAATATCTAATGAACCAGTAAATGAAGGAGCATTTTGCATCTTATTAGGTCAATTGGGAACAGGCCAGTAAGACGACAGGGTATAAAGAGCATTTTAGAGAGACTGAATCTCTCAGAAATACAGATGGGCAGAGGTTCACTCGATTTCAAAAAATGTGTCTCAAAATTGTTGAACAATTTCAGTAATAGTAACAGTAATCACTGAAGAATATCTACAACTGATAACCTTTCAGAGTCAACCCTTTTCAAGATGACTGCCAAAGCTAAGCAAACTGAGGCAACACAAAAAATGGCTATAACTCAGCCAATTCTACACATACAGAGTAAAATCTGGAGTGTAGTAACAGAATCATTCACATTACATACTCCAGTTTTCAACTGACTGTACAAGTTCTTTTTTTTAATCGTTGCCATTAACTGTTCTGATAACAAAATATCTCTTGTACCACTGGATACATTTTAGTGAAACTCTCAGAAGAAAATCACTGAGTGCACATCTACAACAGAGTAACTATTACAGTCAACCCAAATCAAGTTGGCTGTTGCAGCTAATCAAAGTTAGCCAACACAAAAATTAGATAACGTAGCTAGTTTTAAGGATACTGACTTCACTTTGTTGTGGTGGTGGCTGAAAGTCATCCTCTATACATTCTCTGAGCACTAACCCATTTCATGAAGTTCACCATATAGCATGATATTGTGCATACTGTCATTCACAAGTTTACAACAAAATGGCTACAACTGTCATTTCTCATCATAGGAGGATTTTAGTTTAAAACTCTGACATCAGATAAAGAGGGCAACATGCATTCCTTTAAGGAATGTTAGATCTTTAATATAAAATAATGTAATCACATGCAAGAGAAATTTTCTATCCAGCAATGACATTATATTGAAACGATTAGTCATTTTAGTATATTGTCATTTTGTGTGTGTGTGTGTGTGTGTGTGTGTGTGTGTTAGTTTAACTAAGGCTGTCAAAGTTAACCTTATAAGGACACATTTATATGCTCTTGCAATAATTTGATTCTGAATTCATTCTAGCTGACATTTGTAATAAATTGTTGTAATTCACCACAGTTTATTACCAGTTTATTGTTAATTGCAGAACCATAATATCATGAAACTGTGATATTTATGCTTGAAGGTTATCATACTGTCAAAATCTATTGCCATTCCATATCTGGGTCTATTTAGACATTAAATAACTGATTATAAGTAATGTAATCACCTCGGCTGGCTTGTATTTCTCAGCTGCAGCCAGGATGTTCTCTGCTGCAAAATGAGATGAAGGACAGAACACAATTTGATTGCCTGCCTGGAACCTGCATTCGAAAACATATATTTTAACTGCCTTTTATCTGGTGCCATTTTTCTTTTCCTGTGAATCTTGACATTGTTCCAAATCTGGATGGTTTCTGGTTGCAAATGTCATATGCATTTTGAGAAGCCAAGCATTGTTGCAACCAGTTGAATTCTAAAATTGAGCCCCCTTCTGGTTTGTCTGAAGGGGAAGTCTGGGATTTAGCAGGATCTTTCCAAGTCAGATGAAAATGCGGACAATGTGGTGATAAGGCGTAGCCTCGGGGGCCACGGTACAGCCGAACTGCGGCTTGTAAGTCAGTACTCACTGTGCTCTGGCTGCTGAAGGGAAACATCTGCTCAAGAAAGTGAAGAAGATGGACTCAGATAGATGTAAGAACTGCAACTGATTTTTGATTCTGTGTGAGGTATGCCGCCCGTGTGCGTGTGTCTCCTGCAAATTTTTGTGTTTTTTTTTTTTTCCTCCACGGCTTCTTTTAAGTCCCTCACTGCAGGCAAACACAAATATCCCCGAGGATGAGGTAGAGGAAGGGCTTCAAGATGGCACAGAGAGAATCGATTAGGACAGACACACACACACACACACACACAGTTCCCCAGATACTTCCTCATCTGTGCATGCTTGCAGCCACACTTCTGTACACACACGTGCATGAATATAATGTTATTCAATGCTTGTCCGACATCACATGGAGAGAAGACGACTTCTGGAGGACATTTGTCACTTAGTTTTCTCATTTTGTGCCATTTTAAAGGTCTCTGTGTCCACTTTCTTCTTTTTTCTTGTATTTCACCAATACTTTTTACAACACGAGCAACATTTCCTGTCGTATGAATCATTTAAGAAACTCATCATTATTGCCTCTTGCCAGAGGCAAGAAGAGGTCAAATTTTTGCCCATGTCTGTGTGGGTTTGTTTGTCTGTCTGTAGCGTGAGCAAAATATCTCATGAACCAGTACACAAGTTTTAAAGAAAGCCTCAGAAAGTAATCACTGAATGGACATCTACAGCTGATTAATCTTTTGAGTCATCCCCAATCAAGATGGCTGCACACAAACAAACAAGACAAAAATGGCTAAAAGTCAATCAATTTTACAGATGTCGACCTAAAATTTGCACTCTGAGCACCAAGTGATCACACTACATCTGTTTCAACATTTGCCATGAACTTCTGAATCAAACTTTTAACAAAATGTCTGTTGATTGACAGCAAATTAGAAGCTGAAATGTATTTCAGTTTTTCTCCTTGAGGCCAGTCTGTGGGGGTGAATTCTTCCAGTTTCACATTATTTTAACTTGATGAGGATTTTATGACTGGCAATTTTACCTCTCAATTTAAACAGAAAAACAAACATGTTTATTAAAAAAAAGCTCTAACTATTGACTTTGTGTGCCTGTGCTGCTTAAAAGATTTCACTCAATCTGTTGCCAATCAGTGCTTGTTGTGTTTGTAAGGAGCCTTTTCAGTGCACTTTGAGGGTTTTGCAAATCGCTTTAAATAAAAGCAGCTGGTAAATTATAGATTAAGCACAAACCAGAATTGCACTTATGATGAAATTATTTCTTTTAAAGAGATGCTAGCAGACAAACAATTGATGCAGGTTTTAAACTTCACTTTTTTTTTTTTTTACTTAGCTTCTTACATTCTCTAAAACTGAACTGTGCTTGTTCTCAGAAACTCAGCCTCCAAACATGCCTGCACCTTTAAGGTTTAGGTCCTCACAAAATGACATTAGCAGAGCACTCAAACATACTTTAGTTGGCCTGAAGTCCACTTATTGGTATTCAGCACATACTGCCAGCCCACTTTGATCTCCGTCCTGCTCATGTTCTCCCTTCTCTACCTTTTTTTTTTTTTACCTTCTGCCACCAGCCCTTATTTACCTCATTGACAGTTTCTCCATACTTCAGTCCAATTTGCATGACAGCCATGGTTACACTGTCCTTTAACTCAAGGTGGAGGTAGTGGAACTCTTTGACAACTTCATCATCCAAATGCTAACTGGTAGCCAGTTTGCATTTAAATGATTAAGACAGAGAAATTGACAGGGTATCAAATAAGAAAAAAAAATGTTTTACTGAATGAGGATAAATTAAAGAGATTAAAACATGTTTGACTATGATGTTGACAAATGTATAGCTTACCAATTAAGGCAAAGATGTTCAGATGGATTAATTTTATGATAATTTGATAAAATGAAAAAGAAATGTTAGCATATGCATACTGCAAATGCACACTTTCCCTCCAAACTTACACATTTTCACCAAATTGTATGCCAAAATGTAAAAAAAAATCTTGCATGTATGTGATGACTTTCAGCTATTTCTGTGTAAAATATTAGCTCAATATCTGTAAAACTAACTGAGTTTTGGTTTTGTGTTAATTAGCTGTGACAGCTAGCTTGAATTGGGCTGACTCCAAATATTATTAAGTTATAATAATGTAGATTAGATGTAGATCTAATAAATATTCTCTGAGAATGTCATTAAAATACCTCCAGTGATTGATGAGATATTTTGCTAAGAGACAAAGGATTGATTTCAACAGTTAATGCTAAAGTTTTAAACAATGATCTCATGCAATCTGTTAGCACTCTGAGTATGATCTGAAGTTGATTCCCAACTGCTACCATACTTAAATTTAGTTCATTATTTATAAAATTGACCGAGTTAGACATTTTTGTGTTTGCTAAGGATGAGTAGCTGTGGTGGCCATTTTGAATCAGGTGGAGCCAGTTGTAGGTGCACATCCAATAATTAGTTTCTGAGATTTTTGTTTAAATGTATCTGTGATACATGAGATATTTTGCTAATAGGCAGACAAACACACACACAGGCATAGACAATCAGGTGATCACCCACCTTCCACAGTGGCTGGCAAATATTTACCATCAGCGCCATGGTGAAGGTTAATACAAATATGTAAACACACACCTAAATTTGCCTTTGTGGTTGTTCCTGAAGAAAGGAATGACTGAAACAAATCTTAAGGGGCTTGAACCCCCAGATTGGGAGAATCTGCAATAACATTCAAAGTTTCAGTCGAGAACAGGCCCAGGAACAGCTTCTTCAGAAGTTCAGTATATACATTTATGTTTGATATATGTATATTTGTGAAAAAACATAAGGTCGTAACAGAGACACTGCAGATTGCCTTTCATCAAAATGTAGTCAACCATGGGCTCTTTCTGTTTGATCTATAACAATAAAAAGGCAATTCTGAAGTAAGACGAGAAGGGCATTGATCTAGCTTCATGAAATATCAACTACGTATCAAGCCACACTTGGCTGAGCCCACTAATCGAACTCTGGCACATTGTGTGTGTGTGCGTGTGTAGTTGCAGGTATGGAAGCACTGAAAAGATCTCAGCCCCTGACTACATACAGTATGAGGCTATCCAATAAATCTAGGATTACGGGAGTAGGATTGCTGAGTGAAGAGAGGCCTGCTGTCTTTGGGACATCATTACAGTGTGGAGCTACAGCAATCTTTTGGCAGCGCGCTCATGCAAATCCTGATGGTTTGGCCCATGAGGCGCCCATGCCCGGAGATGTGCTGACTTAAGAGAGCACCATTAAACCCTCCCATATAACCTTATAAACACGCACACAGATACATACACCTCCTCCTACAGCAACAATAAATGTAATGGTTCACAAACCCACACACACTCACTCACCAATGTACACACAAAGCCGGCACATGTCTTCTACCTGTGATTACATTAGCAGCATAATGTAATGATGGCCAAGGTTTTGACTGCTCGCCATCTTCGAGGGCAAGCCGCCACAGGCTGTCACACTGCAGAGAGTGATACTTGAGATCAGTGCAATTCAAACTGACACACTAGTGCGTAAATTCATCTAAAATTAAGTTTTGAAACTAGGAGTACGAGAGAAAGAGGGCATCCAAGGAGTAAAGCAGTCATTTAGTGCCTGCATTAGCAAGCCAGAAGCAGCTTCTCCAGTGTTGATTTAGGTTTCAAATGGTGTTCTAAGAACAATCTTCTAAATATTTAAAAGCATAAACAGCTATATTGTCTCTGAGTTATACAAGCAACTACTTGTTAATGATAAACATTTATAATAAAAGGTGCTTATGTCTTGAGAAAATGTTCTGTATGTAAATGTAACACTGTTGTACACTTGCTCTAAGTGTCTGAGATACACGGTAAAAGCAGGTGTGAAGATAAAAAGCTGCCTTGATAATGCTTTCACAGTTCTAATTTGTAATTGTTTATTTTATAATAATTTATTAAAAATAAATAAATGAGCTAATAGATTAAAAAATATAAATCAAATATCTGGAATGGTTATAATTTGCTTTCAAATTCAGCTACTTCTGCACTTGGATAATGTCAGGGATTCTGTTGGATTTAGTCATGTGTATGATTAACTAATTATACCAAACAGGTGCTAATGATCATCATTTTCATATGTTGGCTAAAACATAGTCATTAACTGAAACTGATACAGGTGTGTAGGAGGCTATAACTGAATAAGGATAGACAAAACTGATACTAAAGTGAGGTTGTGGAAGAGTTTCGTGTCACAGGCCAAACACCATGGCAACACTGAGCACAGCAACAAGACACAGGGTAGTTACAGGACATCAGCTTGACCTCTCTAAGGGAAAGGTTTCAAAGCAGACTGAGGTTTCAGGATGTTATGTTCAAGCTCTCTGAAAGAAGCACAAAGAAACAGGCATTGCTGGGGACTGTACACACAGCGGTCTGCAATGAATAAAAAAGCAAAAGCATGCTTACTTCCCTTCAGAACTGGAACATATCCAACAGTAATACCAGCTTAGAACTTACAAAGACCTGTGAGACCCAGGTACACCTACCCACTGTCCTGAGAAGTCTGGCTAAAAGTGGTCTTTAATGTTGACAGCAAAATGCCTCCAACACTATTCTTGAACTATGCACAAAAACGTAAGAACTTGGGGGCAAAAAAAAAGACAGCAGGTGGACTGTTGAGTCAAATTTTGTAACATTTGGTTGTAGCAGAAGGCCATTTGTTTGCCTTTCTGCAAATAGAGTTGGGGATTTGGTCAGGATTAATGGGGTCCTCGGTGCTGAGAGATACTAGTGGATGCTTATCCGTTTTTACTACTGCTGGATAACCACCCTAAACATACAGTTAATGTCATTAAAAACTAACTTCAGAGTAACAAGAAATCCTGAAAGGGATAGCATGACCTGCATAGACTCCTGATCTCAACATCACTGAGTTTGTCTGGGATTAAAAGTTTGCCTAGAAGAACTTGTGTTGTCAAGCCCCAAGACTAGTCAAACTAAATGCTGATTTGATTCAAATTTCTTTTCTGTCATTCGCTTTAATTTAATTGGTAAAATAAACTGTTTAGAGAAAGCCCTCTTACATGGCAGAAATGTCTTCCAGTGCTGTAAATAAAACCATAAAGCAATGTGTTTAAGGAACAGTGGTGCAGCTAAAACAGGGTTATGTTACACATCCAGAAGAATGCGTTTCAAGTCAAGAAGCTGTCAAGTCTTCAAACTTTGAAAAGGATTGTTTTTTAGGTAGCATTTGCACCACAACGATATGAGTCTGAAACTTTGAATCATGACAACAATAACTACTGGGATAAAATCAAAACATTGCCATTCTTAGTAACAGCTGTGTTGGATTTTAGAGCTCTGAACTATCTTGGAGACTGATGGCTGATATATTTATTGGTGAGTAAATGATCATGACCATCTAACTGTATTTGGTATATGAAGAAGAAAATCTCTTTATATGGTCATAAACAGGCATTCCACTATTTAAAAATGTGAGATTGATCTTATTTATTGGAAGGGGAGCTTAAGGCTTGTTGTAAGCTTAATGCTCTTTGATGAATAGGTAGATCCTAAGTCAGAGAGGACTGACAGCAGAGTGGCAGTGTGCTGTGTTGGTGCTCTGCCAGAGCACTCACGGGTTGAGTTTTCAAACAGCATTCAGCTTGATTTTGTTTTAATTATCAGTAGACAACATATCACATTATCTTTATGGACAGACAGGAAACGTTCTCCGAGAACATCACTTAATGTCTCAATAAATGATGTGAGACAATCAAGACAACCTACTTCTGTTGTGAAGAACATCCTTGATGGATGCCTGAAGAAGAATTAATTTAATTTTCTGGTTTTCTGTTATATATAGACAAAAAGAAGCTGCATTAAAGGTTTCTGACTTTGTGTCAGGTAATGTTACTCTAAATAACAAAATTGTAGACCTAAAGTGATAATGTGTGCCAAAGGTAATCACATTTCAAACGCAGTAAAAGAAAAGATCATCTTCATGCACAGAATTGAGAGGGGGAAAAACTCAGAAATGTGGGAACAGTGCCATCCCAGCTATTCTGAATGGATCATCACCATTTTATTTTATTTTTTACAGAATTCATGTTAAATAACCAACTCTCATGTACAAATTGAGATGGTAATGTTTAAAGCTTTTGCATCTAACTCAGTGGGAGTTCAGCTTCCCTCTCATTGTCCTAATGCCCCACTCACAGCAGACAGTGCATTTCCTCCCATATTCAGAAAACCTTCCAGCCCACATTGTGTTTTGGCATTCAGAAGGAGAAAAGAGAACATGGCGAAAGCAAAATAAAGCAGAGCTGAGTTCAGAGAAAATAATTCAAGAATAGACAAATAATTTGGTTCTGGGAAAAGAAAGAAAAGAAAAAAAAAGACAATTTGGTTTAGACGGTGTTTTGACGCTAATCTTTTTGCCAGGACCAATTTTCTAACTCATAACTTCATGTTTTGTGAGGGCATATCATCAAGTTCTTCACCGTCAAGTAAAAATAAGAATTGAAGCTCATGGCTGCTGCTGGAATATTTGATTACTCAAAGTTCCAGGTTCAAGGTGCATATCTGAAAAAAGGGAAGCATTAGTCATGAGAGCCCACATTCAGAAGGCAGTTCAGGGAGTCTCAGATGAGATTAAAATGTAGTGAGGGGTATTGTCTGTAATTCAGATTTTAAAATGACACGCCCGTGTGTTCTGACTATTGTACGGCTAAGGAAGCATTTCATTCTGTTAGAGCATCTTGAATCAGCGTGAGGCTGAATATGCCAGTGCAACAATATTCCTATACAATATGCAAAGGATAGAATTCAAATAATATAAAATGTGGAGAATATACTCCAAATAGGAAAATACTGATGAACTTCCAAAGCCAAATTTTATTGAATATTTGTCTAAAACCTTTTTTCCAGACAGCTGCAGCTTATTTACTGTCTCCCATTTTCACTATCCTCAAATACGTCAGAGGGAAGTGAAAGTCAGTAAAAGTAAAATAAATAAATAAATAAATTAATACTCCAAGGAGAAATAATTTGGTTGCAAATGAAGCCACAAGATTTACTGCATCTAATTACAGTAATGATACTAAGACCCTCTTCAGTGAAAAAGAAAAAAATCTGTTTCGACCTTTTTAACCTGTCCATATGGTGTTTTTTATGTTCCTGAAGGTGTACCATCAGTTAAATAAGCTCTCAGCTAGCCCCACCCGAATGAATACGCTGCTCTTTCATCTTCTGGGGCTATAATTTACAAAATGCACATCGTAAGCTATTATATTTAAGTGCCTTTATAGTTGAGACAGAATGATTTGATCATTTGTACAAACTGATTTGAAACAATTTTATCTTTTGGTTTAATTAATCACCACAGAAGAAGTTTAAAAATATATTTTTCAAAGTCAATTATAGGCAAGACAGTAAAAATGTCATTAATTCTGAAGCCAGGATCTATCTCATATCATATAATACTGGTGTCTTTACATTTTATAACTAAAGTATACAAGAGAAAGGTGTAAAAATACTGTTTCAGAGCAAATTAAAACAGTGTAGGTTCTCTATGGAAGTCTATGATAATCCTTCAGGTGTGTCTTTCAGGGTTTTATTCTCTCTTACACCCTCATTGTCTGCTTGGAAATGTACAACCCAAATTCCAAAAAAACTTAGGACAGTGAGTAAAATGTAAATAAAAAGAGAATGTAATAATTTACAGATTGCATAAACATTTTATTAACAGTGGAAAATAGCAAACACATCAAGTGTTTAAACAAAGAAGCTGTTATTTTTAGAAAAAAAAGTAAAGTGATTTTGAACTCCTCTTTTTATTCCCAGTCCACTTTCTGAGCTTTTGCCAATTTACCTAATAAGTTGCAAAATGTTCTTCCAGCTGTTTGTATTTGTACCACTTATTTTTTTACAGCCCTCTCTTGGCACTGTCCCAACTTTTTTGAGATGTGTTGCAGCCATCAAAGACAAAATTATCTTTCTTTGTCAAAAAAAAAGATACAATTGTTCAAACATTTGATATGTTTACTGTCTTCCATTCTGAATAAAAAGTAGGTTAATGAGATTTGCAAACCATTGCATTCTGTTTTTATTTACGTTTTCTACTATATCCCCTTTTTTTCAGAACTTGGTTTGTAACTGAAAGAACAGGTCAAAGTCTTGACTGCAGGAGCTGAGGGAAAAGTCGCACATCAAACTTTTTCTGTATGTTTGTGTCTTACTAGTTTGTTTCTGTACACACTCAGTGAGACATCTTGACAATTACAGCGTATGGCACTGAAAGCCTGGAGCCACATCCCTGCTGGACCAGCATCCTGCATCATTCTCATCTCTGCATAGAGCGCATAGAGGACACCGCTCACACACACATACACACAAACAAACCGTCACAGGAAGTTGTGCTAAAATTGTGTAGGACAAATGCATACTCAGCTAGAGAGAACAGAGCTAAAGCTAAAAGCATCAAAGGAGCACACCTAAATCCACCGTCACATAGAGTGTGATGGAGGAAAGAGCAGGAAAGAATCAAAATGGCTGCCTAAGCACAAATAAATGAGCGAGGGAAAACTACGCAAAGCACAAACAAACTGTAACCTTGAAGGGGTGTCAACAAATTTCAACTTTAAAGCCAATCACACCAGAAGAAATGTAAAAAATGTCAGAGCTAAATGAGGGCAACAGTCAGAGCTTCCAAGCATTAATTGCAAAGAGAAGTAATCTAAAGTGATGTGTAATTAATCTGCAGTTGATTAAGACATTAATCAGAGAAAAGGGGTGAGGAGGAAATGAGAGGAAGAGCTGATCTGAAATGACCTCAGATAAGGATAGGGCTGCTGTTTGGTAGTTGGTGGCCGACAACATGTGCGTTTGACATAAATCTGTCGTGACATTTCCTTGGTAAGGCAAAGTTACATTGCCTCAGATATGAAAAATTAAAATCCCTCCTGTCTCACTTCCACTATGTCATTTCTTTGATTTGTGGAAGATATTAAAAGAAGCTGGCTAGTCTTTCTAATTTAATAGGCCTGAAACTTATTTTGCATTGAGTGCCTTTAATTAAGCTCAAATGTTTACCAAAATAATAGTTTTAAGCCTTTACACTTCAAAATATGAAAACTCTAAATGGATTTGGGCAGATATGCTAAGTTCTATCCACATACTGAGTAGATCCCTTGCAGTAATATCAGTGTAATTTATCATTTTTATTATTAAATGACATTTAAAAATAATAGCAAAATGTACTATTTTGAAACATATCAGAAGAGAAAAAATTAAGAGTTAAACCCACAATCTCTGCTGTGTTTTCAGCAAGAAGGGAAAACACAGCCAAACTATTCACACAACTGGCTTTAACAGCCAGTGTGTATTGACTCTGTGGCCCTCGTGTTCATTGTGCACACACTTTCCTGATTCACTTCACCCACAGAAGCGTTGTGAGACATTGATTTTTGTTGTTGTCGTTGTTGTATACGGTCCACATTTTCTCTCAGATAAATTCTCACCATTAATCTTTCTATCAATGCTTTTATCTGTTTATGCTTTGAGTGTGAAGCTGTGGAAAAGGACACTTGTGGAAGATGAAGGGCAACTTCAGCATCCTTATCTAATCATTTATTCTCAGGCAGCCAATTCTTGAGCTTTGATTGCAGCTCGGAGTCGAAATGCAAACAGCTTAACAGAAGAAACGTTCAATGTTGGAGCTGCAAGTTGCTTACATTTTAAACAAACACTTAGAGCCTATCACCAAGACCACAATGTGAGCTTTATGGTGGCTTGACTCACCAAAGCCTGTTGGATCCATGAAACATTTGTTAACCTGACTAATTAACTAACATATCAATTTGGGTTGCCATCTTTGGAACCGTATAACTAAAAACTCAACAGGCTCTTGGATCTTGCATTTCAAATGTAATTGTGATTTGAACTTCAAATATTACAGAAATTAAATAATTTCCTACCACAATTTTCAAATAAAAAGTTATTCTTTATGATGCAAACTGAACTTTTTGGTACTGCCCAGGCACCTTGAGAAATCACATAAGCCACCCTGTACGTCAATCAAAACCTACACCTGCTTCTTAAACAACAATTCCACACCACTCTACTATCCACATACTCCCATTTCTACGTGCCACGGTACAGGAGATCAATGTGTCGACACAACAAAGCCGGGGTGGTGGCCTTCCTGCCGCATGACAAGGTAGGAAGATATTGAGTGCCTGGCCCCTGATCTTGGTGGTGGAGACAAACCCTCAAGGAATGGAAGAGAAAACGGAAGCAAGCAGATAGAGAGATAAAAGAGCTTGAGAAAAGTGATGGCATCAAGTACAAAGATGAAGAGTAATGATGGGAAAAGAGCGAGATAGGGAAGACCGAGGCCTTCGGGCTACAGAGTGAGAGACAGAAAAAGAGAGTGCTTTCGGGAGAAGATGAGATGGGTAAACTGTAATGAATAAAAATGAGTGTGAGAAAAAAAAATTACTGAGAGAAAAAGAAAGCAAAAAATGTGAAAGACATGCATGTACATGCATCAAATTAAATGTTTGGTTGTAAAGAAGTGATTCAATTTGTAACTTTTCAATAAAGAAAAGAAAACTCACAATGGTCACTGAAATAACTTGAAATTAACAAAAGTGATAGGAAAAAAATGTTCGAAAAATCACCTAATGACAATTGGGGACATTGTTTTGGAAATGTGACTCAACAAAACTATTTAAAAAAAAAATTAAACTGGCCTTGACAAAAAGAATGGTACTCTTAACTTATTATTTTGTTGTACAACCTTTTGAGGTGATCATTGCAGTTGAGATTTCTGTAATTCTGAGCCTTGTGCACCTGTCGACCCACTCCTGCTGAGCAAACTGCTCCAGCTGTCTCAGGTTTGAAGGCTTCCTTCTCCAGACTGCAGGTTTTAGCTCCTTCTCCAGATGTTCAACAGAAGCCCACTTCAGAATAGTCCAGTGTTTTGTTCTGCACCATTATTGGGTGTTTTTAACTGTGTGTTTTGGGACCAATGACGTGTGACTGAGACCAAGCTTTCGGACACTGAGCAGCACATCTCACTCCAGATTGCCTTGGTTGTCTTCAGATTTTATTGTACCCTAAACAGACTCAAGACACCCTGTGCCAGATGCAGCAAAGCAGCCCCAGAACAGAACCAAGCCTACTCCATGTTTCATTTAGGTGCAGTGTTCTTTTCTTTGTATGGGTCAGTGAACATAGAGCTGATGTGACTTGTTGCCAAAAAGCTTCAGTTTTTTCTCATCTGTCCAAAGGACATTCTCTCAGAAGCTTTGAGACTTGTCAATATGCATTTTGGCAAATTCCAGTCTTGCAATATTATGATTTGCTTTCAACAGTGGTGTCTTCCTCAATTGTCTTTCATAAAGTCCACTTTGTCTCAAACAGACTGACGGTGCGATCTGATACTGATATATCTTGACCTTAGAGTTCACCTCTAATCTCATTGGAAGTCGTTCTGTGCTCTTTGGTCTCTGTTGACTATCTGTCTCTTTAATTTGTCATCAATCTTCCTCTGAAAGCCACATCCAGGGAGGTTGTCTCCAGTCTTACACACCTTAAACTTCTGAATATGTCTAGCTGTAATCACGGGAACATCAAGCTGCTTGGAGATGGTCTTATTTTCAGCTTTGTATCAGATCGAACCCAGAATGTAGGCAAACTCAAGGAGCTTCAAAAAATAACAATTTTAATAAACAAAAGGAACAGCTACAAAAATCACAGAGAGACTCAAAGACATAACCTGACTGCAGCATGAGCAGACAACGAACCACTGAGGAGGAGATGGAAAAGACTGAATGAAAAGGCTGAGGCTGATTGGCAATGAGCTGTAGCCTGGACTAATGGACACCAGGGACATGCGAGGATGGGCGTGGCAGGTCGGAGGAGCAAAGACTGACTGAGGAAAATTACAGAGAGGTGGCAGAGAACACAGGGAGGCACAGGGAACACTACTATACAGGAACATAAAGAAACACAGGGAATAAACTTGAACACAAGAATAACAGAACTACGGAAACACAAGTGAGGACATAACTGTAAAACCTAAAATAAAAGATTACCAAAAAATAACTAAATAAACCACAGACCCTGACATTTATAGCTTTCACTTTTAACATGCTGTAAATAATGTTCTCTCTAAGCTCCTGAGACAACTCTTTCCTTAAACAGTGTGGTACACACCATGATACCAAACAGCACAGTGACTACCTTTCACTGTTTAAATTGGCAGACTGACAGATCACAAGACGAAGACACCTGTGATGCTGATTACAGGACACACCTTAGTTTAACATGTCCCTGTGGTCAAATTATTATCTCTTCTAGATGTACTTTCCTTTGTGTCAAGGCCAGTTTTGTTACTTTGTTTTTAAAAATAATTCTGTTCAACCTAAATTCAAATATGACTGATTTTCATTAGTTCATTTTTAGTAATTTTTTTCCTGATTTTTTGGATTACTTTTGCCAGTTTCAAGTCATCTCAGTGAACTTGGTAGTTTTTTCTTTTTTTAACAAAAGGATAAAAACTAATTTATGCATTTCTGGATTTGTGTGGATGTGCTGTCAATTTGTATTAAAAATTTCAATGGAATCAAACACGAGAAAAACAGTTCACTTGTGGTCTTAAAGAACAACAGGACATTTGTACTGATTTGCCTTGAGATTCCTTTGCGGGATAGCAACACAAAATAATCTGAATTACAGCGTGTGAAAGTATTTCAATTCTACACCTAAGATGGAAAATAATACCAGCAAGATTTTCTGTCAGCAGAGGTGCCACAAACAAACATCAAGTGTTTTTTTTTTTTTCATCTGACAGCCAACAATTTTGCACAGTCAGCTTTAGCACCTCACCTTTCTTTAATCTACACATTAAAATTTAATTAAGCATATTGCATTTTAATATGTCTAGCTACATTTACTTCATATCAATATTAATCTTACTAACATATTATCATAATGACAAAACACATTTTTTCACAGCTTTTTTTGCTCATGTTAGAAACAGCTGTGTTAAAAAAAGCATTAATATTTGAGTATTTAACTATTGGCAATTTATAAGCAGTCATTGTCAGTCATCGTAAATCCTGCCTTCACACATCATAAGTCACTTCAGTGGTGTTAACATTTTCTGTTGCACATTTTCAGATTTGAAAAGGAAATAAACACCAAAAACAGTTGGTGGTTGTAAAGTGAAAAAAAAGAAGAAAGAAGAAGTTGCAGTAGAACTGGTTCCTAAGCAGTTTTCAGTTTGATTCTGCATCTGCATGCAGTAAATTTAGATTAATGCACTGACACATACTAAAGAGCAACTACTGATACACTTTGTCAGACTGTGAGCACAACTACATATTGTGCTGACTGTGTTTGTTTTCTTCATTGGATGTCTGTAATCACAATTTGAGTGGATCATCTTTTCTCTGCAAGTGCCTTTAATCTCTGTGATGCAGGAAGTGAATTGCGGCTGCAGTAGGAATAAATAACTCCGTTATATTTGAATATCCATATGAGCTTATATCTGAGGGCTACGGGGGCTCACTCCTCACAACAATGCTGCATTGCGGAGGATTCCCTTGGAATCCCTTTACACTGGGAGAAACACAGACATTAAAGACAGGAGTGTTCCACTATCCAGAACTATGTCTGCTTTTCTCACTCACTTTCTTCCCCTGGGTATAGATTTGAGCACATGCAGGAGTCCACAGGGGGAGATCCTTTATTTGTCTGAAAAAAAAAAGATTTTAATTAAAGAGAATGACTTACTAAGTAAACATTTACTTGTTTTGAACTAGTGATTACTGCTCGTTTATGTCTGAGTTTCTCTTTGTGTGTGTGTGACACTTTTGTTGTTCAGTTTTGTTCTGTGTACACTATATGCTGCATTGTGTATGCATACACTGTCTGCATGTTTGCCCTGCTGAGAATAAATACTTGCGCATGTCTTTGTTTGTGTGTACACGTGCCAATATGTGTTTACTGAATGCGCCTGGCTTCCGTTTCTGATGGGCCGGCTCAGGGGGAAAAGCAGGTTTGGTGGGGCGGGGGCGGGAAGGATGAAAACGAGAGGCTCCAGTCCTCTGGAGCTGACGACTGTTTGTCCGAGAGAATTTATTTAACACAGACGCCAGGAAAATTAGCATTGAAATGACTGTGGTGACAGACTCACACCGGATATCTGCGGTGGCAGACACCAGAAATATTTACGTTTATAGAACTCAAGGGAAGAGCAGAAAAGGACGATGGCGAAAGCGAGACAGACGGAGAGAACGATTCAAACTGAGACTACGCGGTAAGAGTGAAGATAATAAGCAGGGTAAGATTAGGTGAAATGAAAAGCATGGGAAAAATTGAAAGCATTGCTTAAACAAGATGAAATATGTAAGGACACAGAAATGAAATGACTACAGTGGACGTGCTGGATCGTGGAAACAGTTCAGTTATATTTGATAAGGACTTTACTAAAAAAAAAGTGTAGAATACTCGAGGGAGGCAAGAAAAAAAAAACAGAAAAAAATATTTTAGGTCTTGCATAGTTTAAAGTAATGCATATGACCTACTGTCACTATACATTTTAGCTCAGTGTCTGTAAAAATCACTGAGATATATCCATTTGTGTGCTGGTTAAGGTCAATTAGATGTGGCAACCAAATTAAAATGGGCTGACTTCAAAAATCAAAAATTGATCAGTTGCAGATGCTCATCCAAAGATTACTTTCTGAGAATTTTATTGAAATCGGTTCAGTGGTTTCAGATGTTTTGTTAATAAACTAACAGTCATGACTCCAATAGTTATTGTTAAATTTTAGGAAAAATCTTGTGCAATAAGTATCATCTTGTGAATGATTCTCAGCTACTACCATGCCACATTTTAGCACAATATCTGTAAAATTGATTGAGTTATAGGTCAGTTGGCTGTGGTGGCCATATTGTTTGAGTTGGCTCCAGAAATTAATCTGGTGTAGCTTTTCATCCATTGGCTATTTCCTAAAAGTTTCATTAAAATCTGTCCAATGGTATAAGAGATATTTTGATAACAGGCAGACACACAGACATTGAGCAAAAACATTATTGTCCACCTTTGCCTTTCGAAGGCAGGGGATAAAAATCGAGGGCAATGCTCAAACCAGATGAAATATGTAAGAACAGAAAAAAGATAACATAGGTCGTGCTCAAAAGAGGAAATAGTTGAATTCTGAGTCAAACTTGATACAAACTTTAGTGAAAAGAAGTTTGTATTTCTCTGGGAGGTAAAAATAATACAAACAGAAAAAATACCAAAAAAAAGATACTTCCTTCTTTTCATGGTTTGAAATACTGCCCACAGGAAGAAAGAAAAAGATGCTGAAAGAGGAAAACAGGAGTTTGGAGGATTGTAGCAAGTAAGCTCAATTCAGAGGAAAACATCAAAACGGAGGGATCTATGAAAGTGACAAAATGGGAGAAAGAGAGAAGGATTTGACCAAAAAAAAAAGAGTCTGAGTAAAAGTCACAGGCGTGTTCATAATAAAGTGTATGTTCCTTGTGCTTTTCTGTGCATAATTTAATCCCAGAAATAGACCCGTTTTTATTATTCTTATTATTAACAAATGTAACGCAGCATGCTTGCCTCATGAGCTGCTATTACTGCACCGCCGGCTACAGGGGGAACGAGACAGAGGAGAAATAGGCAAAAGAATAACAGTGTCAGAGATAGAAATGGATGAAAGGAAGAATAGAAGCGTGAGGGACATTTGCAAATTGCTTCTGGAAAGTGTGCAGGGAAACACTGCGTTGCCATGGCAATAGATACACTAGTGACTAATATAATTATAGGAGCGTAAACGAGTGAGCATGCACATAAAACTGATGTGAAAGTGAAGCTCTGCGTTTTATTATCAATAAATACCTCAATAGAATTTCCTCATTTAGTGCTGCTAAGCTTTTAATGTCAGGGTCTGTCATCAAAACACCCCCCTTCCTGCCCCTCTCTCTCTTTTGCACACACACATATATATATACACACACACCTTTCAACCACATTCATGAAGGTTTATTATGTTTGCATGCGTCTGAGTCGGCATCAAGGCAATCTGTTTGCTAAATTAAATTTTTGCTCTCACAGAAAATGAATTGACTCAAAGTTTCTCTAAAGATTCATAAAGCCTAACAGAATCATTGGATGGGATTTATTAATACGAGATGGAAAACCACTCTGCAGGCAGCGGCTGCACCAACCTGAATTGCCATATCTGACTGTGACTAAATAGGCAAAGATTGCAAAACATTATTCATTATTGAGCTTGACTGTACGCAAATCCATAGGGGATCTATGAAAACCTGATTAAATCATGCAATAAAGCTTCAAATCAACCACTTAGCCTCTTCATTTGGGTTGATTATTAAAGAAATCAAAAGCCTCAGACAATGTTGCTTTGGGAAAAGGCAATCATGGCTAATGTCATCATCCAAATTTGCACAAATATTATCGCTGCAAAGTCAAATGCAGAATGACTCCAAACAAAGACAAAAAATAAATAAAAATAAGTGAAGATGCCAAATGCCTGCACAATGCCACATTAAGTGTGACTTCTGCAGATCAGATCACCAGCATTTACCTTAGGTTGTGTTTAGATGAGATAAAGTTAAAGCAGAAAAGTAAACAATTCGGGCAGAAAATCTGATGCTGAGAGGATAAAAACACAAATCCCTCACAGGCTAAGAAGTGCAAGTTATCTCTGTTTACTTCTAATTTCGCAATTAAGCAGCATATTAAAATGAAAAAAAAGTGTCTTATCGTTTTTTAAATAAAAGGGCATGAATAAATAACATTTTACAATACATAAACAACTTAAGGCAATAAACTCCACATAAGATGAGACGTTTTCTGCGTTTCATACAATTCTAAGCCTGCTGGAACAGATGTAATACAATGCATGAACAAAGTTTAACTCTTTGGACAGATTTTTCTCCCTGTTTGTTATCTGTTCATTATTGTAATTAACTACCATCTTATTAGCCAAGGCTGGATGTGGAGTGACTCCCTCCCCTCTCGCTGCTGTGATTGCAGCAAAGCTTGGAAGAAGAGACGATGTTTCTGGGTCACCAGCTGCCTCCATTTTCTGCAAACACAGCACTGCTAGACCTCACCAGCTGTTTTCTCTCACCATCCCCACCCCACTGAACTTCCTTTTCTCCTTTGTGCGTGTTTTCTTTTCCCTTTTTTTCCCTCTGTGTTTCTCTATGCTGTTTCCAGATGCTTGCCTGCAGCTAGAAGAAAATTAACTGTCTCCCTCTTTTACTACAGCTCCTACTACTGTGTGTAATTTGTTCGCATATTAATAGAAAAGACATTCAAAAGAGTTGAGCAAGTTTAAAACAGTGGGGCATATCGATCATTATTATTTGAAGAGAGATGATGGGAGGGGGAGTGAAATCGAAAAACGTGGAAATTCTTCTTTTGATTTGGCCACAGTAACGCCAAGATATTTCATCTTACAGCTCAGATAAACATGCAATTACTCAGTCCAGCACTACATTTAATTATCACTCGGTAACCTTGCAAATGAAATCTAGATGGAAAGAGGGGAGAAGATGGAAAATTACAAATATGGAGAGGATAGAAGGGAACAGAGGGAGAGAAGAGGAGAGCAAGAATGCAAATGAAACTGGCAAAAGAGTAATTGGACAAGTGTGATAATTCTAATCCTACAGTAGTTAAATATGCATAAATGGGATTTAATCCATGGGGCAGCAAATGTGTGCAGCTTCTGTGGTAATAATCATAAGTGTGTTTTAATGTATGCCCTATATTATGTTTAAGCCATTTAGAGTGCATGCTGAAGTTTGAAATGCTATTACACACAGTCCGTTTGAGCTCATGTTGCCAAGTGGGTTGTTAAATGTAGTTTCGTATGTTTTGTTTATTGCACTCTAAAGAGAACATCCAAAGGAATTATATATAGTGTCTATATCTTTATTGCTAATAGATTTTAAAGGGAAGCAAAGACAAGACAAAATGGACTTCAGTTTACTGAATCAGAAATGCCAAATAAACAAACAGAATGCTCCTTTAAAACTTGTGAAAATAATTTGTCAGTTGTCTTTTTCACAAATGATCTTGATCAATATGTGCAATGCTCAATACAGTGAAAGCACTAGCATTTAGGGTAATATCTCACTGGGCTGTGACTGCTGAAGACTAGTTGGCAACTCAAAATTGCAGGAGAATTTTAGGAAAACTTTTTCATTGCAGTCTCATTGAATTGTGAGTGTCGAACAAAATGGCTGAATAGTGAACTGACAGTTTTTAAAAATCACGGACTATTTTTGCAAAACCTTTTCTAGGCTGTGCATATTATTTTGTTCCATCCACATCGTACAAAAACTGGTTAAAATGACTCAGTTGTTTTAGTTTCTAGTGCACAAATGTGAGAATTAGTCTTGTTTTAAACCTTTGCATTTTGTTTCCATCCAGATTCAACAAAGCAATGTTTTTTTCATCCTTGACACTGGAAAGCTTTTTCATTTTGTTACATCAAACATTTTGTTTATGTATGTGGATGTAAGGTGAAAGTGCAGCAGAAAATCTCTCTCTGGAGTGCTGCGGATGAGGACTGAAGAAAAATCAAGAACACCTTTTAATGCAGCTACAGACCAAAACATCAATTGTATTGTATTCTAAGTAAGGATGTCTACATTTTGATGTATTAACTGTGTAAAGTGTAAGGAAAACTAAGATCAAAGTAAATATTAGCGCTGCTGCCAGTGGTGCATTAGGGTCATCATGGTAACCACACGTGTCAGCAAACTTTAAGAACAGCAGACAGAAAAACTAAAACTTAAGCTTAAAAAAACAGTTGCTGTGCAAAAATTATAAGACAGATCTTATACATTCTTGAACCACGAGTGTTAGAAGACACTGATGGTGATATATGGAAATTTCTATTTTTCTACAGTGTTTTATGTAGGTGATATGACAAGTTAAAAATACCCTTCATTCCAGGTTTGAAGAGAATAAATTGGGGGGAAAAACCCTGAAGTCTGTGGAAGCTTAGGTGTGTGCTCTCTGTATTCTGGAGAGATTTGAGAGAAAACCACAAGTCCTTTAGCAATGAGAGGCACTGGGTGAAAAAAGACAAACATCTCTATGTTTTGATGTATAATTTGTAAGTTGTGGGAGTAAAAAAAAAGTTACAAAGGTTTGAAAAATAGATATACAAGATATCTAAGTTCCAGTTCAGACATGTACATTTCAACTTTCTATGACCCATTTAAACTTTAAATGATGTTTCTAAAGTGAAGTATGTCTGAGCTATTAAGCTCCAACGAGAGCTGGGTTTTCTCATCTGTTTCATCAAAATCTTAATGATCACCAGTGGGAAGTTTTTTTGTGCAGCTTTTGCGAGTTTTGTCTAAGTTGTATGGCATACCACCACCAAACGTCATAGTACAGTACTCCCGATCAAGCCACACGTTGTGATGTATAATTCAGACGTTTTAGTTCAAAGTCGTGCAATGAGATTTTTTACCAAAATAGTAACAAGAGTGCTTCAGTGCTTATGCACTAAAGTACCATTATTAATAACAGTTTAATCCTTAATAATATCTGCTTTGTTTATATAGCAAAGACTGGATAAAGCATTAAAAGCCTTCAATAAATCAAGTCATTTTGCACACAGCACACAGACACAAAGATATATGCATGAAAAAAGGAGATAGTGACACTTAATGGCATCTTGGGGCCAATTTGAATTTAAAAACATGCAATCACTAACTTCAAGCAAAAAAAAAAAAATTATCATTTCACTCACACGCTTTGAGCCAAGGCTGGGAGGAAATGTTAAACACTCTGACAGCAGCCAATATGCCCTTGAACACACACTGTCTGTGCCACAGTTCAGTAAATCTTTTGGGAACAGTTACGGCACGCAACAGCAGCACCACCAACACCATCACATGCCTCACTTCTTCACTCCAAGTAGAGATTTTCTTATCAGACTTTTACACAAACTTTCAGCTGAGATAGAGACTGTTTCACATTCATGTATTATTCAAAGTTTTTATCTTGCTGGTAGACAAATCTTAATCAAACACAGTACTGTTCAAATGTGTCGATCTTTGAGTTTGTTCTTATTTACAATTGTGTAGACTACTTTGAGCAAGTTGTATATAGAGGTAATTACTTCCTGACAGTTGTCATTTTATGCGCATCAGGGATGTAACAGTACACAGAATTCACATTTCTGTACATAACTTGGTTTTGAAATCAAGGTTTGGTGTGTTTTCTAAACGGCGGAGGGAAGATCTTTTTTTGCACTACCAGTTTTTCTAGCACTGGCTGTTGTGATGGGAATTTTGCCATATGGTTTCTCTAATTTCCATTCAAGCACCGTCTCCTTGAGTTGCTCGGCCAGATGTGTGCTTGTGTGTTCATAAATCGGGCAAGTTTGCAGAACATGGCTTTCCATCTTCCAGTCGGGTGTGATGTAGCGCACATTTGCTGTTAATTAACTCTCAGCAGCCCTGGATGTCCATCCATCATTTGTGAGAGCGATAGCAGAAGCCTTGGATGAATCATGGACAAATATAGCTTGTATTTGCTCATAAAAGGGCGAGTATAAACTGCTGTCCCACAAATCACACAAACATTCCTACTGTGGGCCAGCACAGCCTTCACTCATGAATCAATACAACAGGCAGTGAATGACTAGCTATGTTACTAATAAACTTGTAAAACTATGTGAACTTTTTTCACATAGTACTTATTCACTACACTGTTTCCTAGTCACACATTTCATCAGTGTTCATAACAAAAAATAGATGGGTAACAAAGACCATTAGGTAGATCACTTCAAATCATCTAACACTACATGAGATGCCTTTTGAACCACTCCAACTAGTACCCTAGAGAGTGTAATGTGTCCCACTCAACGCTTCAACCCACAGAATGCTGACTGACTATGAAAGAGCTTCGCAGTAAAGGGGCTCAGAAACACCATTTATGGCTTAGCCTCATGTAAAGGTCCAGGAAATGACAGGATTTCCCATGACCTCATAAAACAATTCGAGACCTTTTTGTTCCTACTGAATGAGGATTTCTATCAGAGCATAAAAAAATGTACTGTTGAAAATGAGGGATGCCAAGATTATCACCCTCCGGGAGAGCAAAACCAAAAAGGATGTTTGCAGAAAATATAGAGTCATCTACCTTTTCACTATAGCTGCTGAAGTGTTTACACAGGTCTATTTCTGTCACGGTTCTACTTCTGAGCTGAAAAGTCTGCAGTAAAGATAATATTTACCTTTTCCCACTTTCAGAAGTGCAGAGAACTGCATACTGTATACTCATAAACATGACTTTAATTGACGCAACCAAAACATTCGATCCCATAGCAGAAAAACAGATCAGATCAGGAAAGACCAGAATCTGCACTTGTTCCAAGCCCACCTCAGAGACAAAAAAAGAGCAAGCTTTTTATTGGAGACACACACAAAGCCAACTATAGTAACTATTCTGACTGGGTCTCCAAAGCTGGCAATGACTTCTCAGCTGACAATCAGTCTGAAGAAAACAATCAGGGAAAGGGAGATAGTAACGAACCTACACTTAACCTCAACAGCTTGTCTATACAATGTCTTTGATTGGTTCACAACACTTTTATTAACAATGCCCTCTGTGGACACAAAAATGATCAAAAGAATCCTGAAAAAACAAAAAGAATAAAGCTCATTTGCCTTATCATTCAGTAACATAATAGGAGCGTAATGGTCCATGTATTTGTATAAACCATAATGGTACAGGCATCTTTTTTTGTTTTCTTGTTCTTTTTTGTTGCCACAACTTAAAAAAGTACAGAAAGCTATTTAATCTAGTGTACAGCCTTCTTCCAACAGGAAGTGGTATGCACTGTGTACCGTGCAGGGCTAAAGCCCAAAGCAGGGAGGGCGCACAAGCTGCACTGAAGTTTACTGCTGTTTGTTGAGAAACTAAAAAAACTTTGGCTAAAGTGGCCAGACACAGCTTGAATGCTGCATGAATCTGTCAGATTGTCAGAGAAAAGCCCTGGCGTTACATTTACCAATGAGGAGGAAAAGAAAAAGAACAAGCAGCAGTTTTTGTCCATAATGCCCTCAGACTTCAGAGATTTTAGGCTTGTTTGACTGAAGCTCATGCATCAACAGCCTTCATGTATCCCGCTCTGAGTCGACAGCAATGTTGGGGTGTCGAAAGAGAGCTGCACAGAGAATCATAAAAATAATTAACAAAATTGAGGCTGTGGAGTGATCAGCTTCCAGTGATCATTCTATCCATGAATACACAGAAACTCCAGTGTTTGTTTGTATTTTTCCTGTTGTACCAAAACCTGACCCTCATATGAGGTAGGTATCAAACGGCTATGGTGTACCAATACAACCCTACAGAATAATAACCCCAAGCAAAAGGTGAATAATATGATCCCAGTGCTCATGCTTATGTCACTATCAAATTTTAATATGGAAGTGACTCAAGGACTATGTATGCCAGAAATGAGAGAAGACCTAATATATTCTGGGAATATCCTGGCAAGACAGAGTAGCTGAGATCTCCTGCTGACCTTCCCAGCATTTTCATTATGCTCAGACAACACATGCTGTGCTGGCTGGGCCATGGCCACGACATGGAGGATGGCCACATTCCAAAAGAAATCCTCTATACACAGTTTACATTGGGAAACAGAAACACAGATCAGTCCCAAGCTGCATCAGACAGTGTTCTACACAAGAGAAATGAAGGCGCCTGACTTTGACAGTCAATCCTGGACAGCACAAGGTGAAGAAGCATTCTGACTGAGCATTCAAACAAACTAAGAGAAGGAAATGAAAAGCAGCAGACAAGCAGAAAGGAGAACAGCTAATCCAAAACATCATAGACTCTACATTTATTTAAACTTTGGAACAGAAGCTGCCTTTATTTTTTCCATAGGTGTCTTCAACCAAGATGAACGACTGCAGATAAGAAGTCGAAGTACAACAAGGTCATCCAAGACCAATTGTGATCTACAGAAGTGCAGCAAAGGAAATCAGAAGCTTGATCATTTTATTGGACATATACTATGAATAGACATGGGAGGCATTTTATGCCAACTAGATTTCCACATTTATGATTTTGGCATTTTTTTAAATAAAGGATAAGAATATGCAGTGGATAAATAATGTAACTTCAACCTGTCAGAACAACAAAGCAATAACCACGGAGCCTTTTGTAAACTGTAGTTCTGATTAATTGCTAATATTAGGTAAAACAACAAAGGAAAGAAATTACATGAAACAAGTAAAATACAAAGTCACACCCTGCAAGAGTAAAGGAGGGCAGAGTTGATTGAGGGAAAGAAGCAAGAATGAAAAGTCAGAACCATAAAGCTCTGTTACCATGACATCCACACTTTCACTGGCTCACTTTAATGCTTAATCAAAGTCTAGTCTTGGTGATTACATGACTCGTTTTTTTTTTTTTTCATGAGCAAAAAAAAAAAAAAAAAGCTCCTTATGCTGCACTCCAAATAATCATTTCTAATTTATTCTCACCAGTCCTGAACTGCCAGCCAACGCTATTAAAGGAAAGTCAGGATGATGTGCTGTCAGAAGCCAGAGAAAGATGTCATCCACGGCAATAAGCTGGTATTAACTATCGTCAAATTATTTTCAAGAACTAAGTAACTTTCTCCTCATCTTGCCAATTGGACCCTGGCTCCTGTTTTGCAGCTTGTAAAATGGTTATTATCGTATTTGCATAACTATGTATAAAGCCTATAGATGCAAAGCTGAGCCAATGAATGTCTCTTTTTATAATTATATAAACAAAGATTACTAAACTCTGTTCGTGTGGGAAAACCCTTCTTTGGAGTGGACATATTTTCTGTAACATCTGTGATTAATACATGAACATGTGGCAGAGCAGTGTTCACCTACACACACACAGTCTGAATATACAGAACAAGAATTTAATTACCAATTATGTCTGCTTGGCTTTTATGACTGCCTCCTATTCTTTTGATTCAGGTGTGTTCATATGTGGGAAAAGAGAAAATGAGTGAACTAGGACGTTAGAATTGTGTTTATGTTGTAGTTAAGCTGACGTTTTGTTGAGATGTGCACTTTCCAAAAGCCCTGTGGGGGTACAAGGGGCATGCCCAGCCTTCTCTATTCAGTCACACATTCTGACACAAAGTACAACGGACAGACCAGGCCATGCTGTTGTGTTCTTAGGTTTACACAGCGGATGCATTTATGTTCTGTTCTGCTATTATTACTTCTTGTTGCTAGAGGGCGCTGCAGTGACAGTGTAGTGCAGAAAAGACTGTTAGAGAGGAAGAAAGACAGACTGAGATGCAGAAGAGACGAGACCCCATCATATTCTGTAATGGTGTCTGGCATAATGGCACAGCTACTGCAATAAAGTTTGTGTGTTTAACGTTGGCTCTTATTTTCATTACAACCGCAACAACATATGCGCCCAAACACATTATACTCTCCTGTATCTAACACTCAAACAAACAAAATAAAAGGGGTTAATTTCATCCTACCTGTCATACATATTCATAATGATCTAACAGGAAAATATTCACATGTAAACACCTTCATTTGGAGCACAGTGAAAGTTGAAACCTCTTGGAGTACAGTCTGGGTTACACATAACGGAGGTGCTCTACCTGTGCTGTACATTCCCATAAACTCTCCAGTGTCCAACCGACATGGATTTAGGCGGACAGTGGCTGAGTTGATCCACAGTCATGTGATTGAACGAGACAAGAGGTTTTAGCGGCGTGATTGAGTGAGACGATCGTATGTTTTAACCTTTGACTTCGCTTTATAGAATCATCTTGGGTAGATTTACAGAGGCTGAAAGGCTAAAAGGTGTTTTCACTTCCAATGACACACTGCAGGCGTCAATACTGACTGAAAAATAGTAATGCTTGATGCAGAAAATTTACGACACACACACACATACACACATATACATACATACACCAATCTGACAGTTGGCTATCCTGTAGCGCTGAGGGGGATAGTAGTATGGGTTGATTTTCTTTCACACTGACAGGACCACTAAAGCTAAAATGTCAGTTGGGGTAGAAGGACAAAAATACGCACACACACAAAGAAAGTTGGGATTAATATTATTAGGGCTATAAATTTGAATGGTTTGGTGGGTGATGTGTCACCATACCACATTTTACAGTTTGTGACATGCTCTAAAACTACATGATCACATCCAGCTCTAATTTAGAGATGCCATTAAACCGGGCTTTTATGGGAGAAAAAAAATGCTTGAAGGCTTAACATTTGCTGCATGAAGGAAAGGACCTTCAGCACAAGTTTAGTTTTTTTTTTTTGTTTATGAAAGTGCCCAGACGCTTCATCTGTAAGATTATAGAGCTAAATGAAATCTGTCTCGTTTTTTCCATGTTGTTTTTTTCCATAAACAACTTTAATTCGTTAATGGCATTTCAACAAATGATCAAAATATCATCAGTCAGGTTGAAATTTTAGGACTTTGGATTTATTGTGTTGGAGGTTAAGTGAATTTAATTGGCTTGCGATATCAGGGTCACCACATGCACACGTGCATCTTTTTTGGTTTGTTTTTTAGTTTTCCTATAATTCAGCATACAGTAAAACCTAAAGTCATCAGTCAGTATTAGGTTCAAAGAAGTTTTTGCTTCTTCTTCTAGATAATTGTTCGATTTCGGCCCTTACTGTCCTTGTAGTTGGGCTGCAATTCTATCTTTTTATAACAGAGGTAATGCATCATTTTGCATCACATATATTGTTGTTCATGTTTTTTGTGTTTAATGATTGAAGTTAAATCATCTTAAAAGTTTACTGCGGAATTGCTGTGGAAACATAGCACTTTGTCTTTTTAAGATCAAGACCACAAGGTCGTTTTTCATCTCAGCCTCGAATAAATTTTGGATAGTCACAGCTTAGAAATAATCAATTTCTCTTTTTTAAATTAGTGACAGAAAGTGTCATGTAAAGCAAAAGTAGGCTACTAAGTGAACACAAGTGTTTATCAATCTGCACAGAACTCTTCCCACCCAGAACTACTGATAATGAGAGTCTGGATGTTAAAAAAAAACAGCATATTTGCAATTTGCACTGTCTGGTTTATTCACTGTCTCCAAATATAGATGCAAAATATGACAAAGTGACTGCAGTAAGTTCACAAAGTAGTGAGATTAAAGCAGTGCAGCATATGGCTCAGATGCTTTATTACTAATATTTGTGAATTATTTTTTACACAAAAAATATTATCAGTCACAACTTTTTAGAGAGCACATCTTTTCACACCAATGAAGATACATATGTTACAGTACAAATGCATTAAAACTATTACATTATTTGTTATATGTGATGGAGAATCTGTGACTGAACTTAATCAATTTATCAGATTGTTGTTAAAATTAAAGCCTAAAAGAATCATTAAATCAGTTTTAGAAAATGATTTGTTTGCTTCTTTTGTTGTTGTTTTAGATGATTTCCCATTTTCAATTTAATGATGCCTTTCATGCCAGAGTTTGATATTAAAATCATCTTATGTTGAGAAATGATGGAGTTGTTTTGGTCAAGCTTTGAAAACGAGGTTCTGCGCAATCTGAAACGATACCATGAGACATCATGTGCAGAGTATGTGCTGTGGATGATTCTTAGCTGTTACCACACCAAATTTTAGCTTAATATCTGTAAAATTGGCTGAGTTATAGCCATTTTTGTGTTGATTAATTTTGATTAGCCATCTTGAATTGGGGTGACTCCAAATGTTAATCAGTTGTAGAGGTACACACTCAGTGATTATTGTCAGTTGGTCAGTAAAAAACCTGTCCAGTGATTCATGGGGTGTTTTGCTGACTGGCAGACACAGTTGGCTTTAATAGTTAATGGCAAAGTTTTAAAAACATCTCATGTGTTCAGTTAGTCCTTGAAGTATCTTATGTGGATGAATCTCAGCTACCACCGCACCAAATTTTTGCTTAATTTGCTATGTTATAATCATATTTGTGTTTGATAAAGGCACTTAGCTTTGGTAGCCATTTTGAAAAGGATTGTCTCCAAAAGTTAATAAGTTTTAGATGTTCATCCAATGATTACTTGAAGAGTTTCTTTCAAATCTGTCCAGTGGTTTATTAAATTTTTGGCTAACACTACAGATAAACGCCCACACAGACATGGACAAAAACCTTATTTCTGCTTCACCTTTGATAGCTGGCAATAATCACAGCTTGAAACAGAGATAGTTGACAGCCAGTACTGCAGGAAAATAAAGTGTAATGGTGCATAAACACGAGCACAAACAAAGGACGACGCATCAGCCTTACCAGAAACAGAGGAATTAGCTCATCACCAGAACTGAGAAACACTAACAACAGTCTTTACAATAGCGCAGTTCTTTATTGAGTTTTTTATTGTTTTATTTTTTTGGGAACAGGACATTGTGTGTCATCCTCAGTGTAAATAAAGGTTGAGTAACATTAATCTATTGCAAACATAAACACTGACACGTTTCTGCCTGACTGAAGCATTCAAGCCTGATGAACCTGTAACACCCAAGCATTGTTCAAGTAAGGACTGAAGAACAAAACACTTGGCACACATTAACTGACTGCACGCATTGATTCTCTCCACAAACAGTGATGTGTTTACTTAACAGTGGTAAGTGGGAAGAGACTCGGATGCTATTGACTACAGCTGGAGCCAAAATCTAATAGTATGTAAAGCATCCTATTGACACAGATTAACCAGTGAAAGCGATGGCTTGACCTTTTTAAACACCGACTGCCCTCAAAGGGCAACAGATTGCCGGGTAACAGTAAAAACACATCTTACTGTGTTTGTACAAACAGAAACTTTAAAGAAATTAAAAAATATCAAACAACACAAACAGAAATTTTGGGCTTGTCATTAGCATCTAATAGCAGGGACACTGAACTTGACCAATAAATAAATTGCATGGCTGATTTTAGTGCTAATCTAGCCAAATAACTAGGATGACATTAAGGTCAGTCAGCAGGTGCCAGTCAAAGCACGTTAGCATTCCTGCTGCTCCAGCTGCACATTTATAATGACAGCGCTGAACTGGACCATACAATGAAGACATTAGGTGAACTGTCCAGTTTGACACGGAGGAGCGGGACAGGTTCATCCATCACAACAAAAATAACACAAACCAAGGGACCCGCTCTGGAGGCAGATGGATGAGCTGTGCTGGGCTGTCAACAAGAACTTTCACGGTCAGCTGATGAGAAATAAAGCCGTGCTCACTAAAATGTGCACGATGATTTGATCACAGAACTCATCCTGTCACTTGTACAAGAGTTTTAATGTTAAAATATTCAAAAATATCAGGAGACAATCCATTTTTTTGTGTTTAACTTTTCCGTAATCTTCAATAGAGTTCATTCATCTTTTTGTCCTTTGCAAATCGGATTTGTAATGAAAGGAGTTTAAAGGTGATTTCAATTTCTATTTATTTTTATATTATTTTTTTAATCATTTTGTTTGTTTACTGTTCAGCGCAGCCCCTAAAATAAATAAGCAGTGCGCGCTGCAGTGTGTTTTCACCTGCAAATAAAAAGACGAATGAGGTTTTTCTGAATGAAGTCTATTTCATCTGATAACAAAGATGGAAGATCAGATCATCTTTGCAACGCTTGGAAGTTTCTTTTCACAAGCAGAAACGCCACAGTAAAAACTGTTTCACAGTGCAACCAAACAAATCCAAATGTCACACAGGAAACCAGAGAGACAAGAGTCAGAATTGGCTTTCTGCCAATCTGATGAAGATATCACTTAATTTGTTTATTCATTCTTTCTAAATATCTTTTTTTTCTTATTGTTGCAGGATGTTCTGGATCTACCTGCCACTCAGCGAGACTCTTATCTCTGATCTCTGATCTGGTTCTGATTTTCTTTCTCTCCCATCTTCCAAAATTCTGAATAAAAGCCATAAAATATTAAAGGCCTAGCATTCATTGAAGGAATGCAAATCGCTTGCTGCCTTTCACGCCAGAGTTTCAGACTAAGACCATTTTTTGTTGAGAAATGATGAAGTTGCGGTTGTTTTGGTCAAATCTCAGAAGTAATGTGTTGTAAAATCTCATGACGTTGTGAGACGTCACGCTCAGACTGTGAGCTGTGAATGACTCTCAACTACAATCACACTAAAGTTTAACTCATTATCTGTAAAAACGACTGCCTTTTAGCCATTTTTTTATGGTCAGTTGGCTGTGGTGGCCATCTTGAAATGGTTTGACTCCAAAAGTTAAACAGCTGTAGATGTATAATTAATGATTTCTTTCTGCAACTTTCACTAAAGACTTCTCCAGTGGTTTATGAGACATGCACACAAAAAAGCCTTATCGCAGGAGATAACAACAGTAACAGTACTGCGACATGAAGAAATCACATTTAAAATGTCTGTAATCTGCAGCAGATTCTAGGAAACAACTGAATTCAGTCAAACTAAACTGGTTCTCCTCAATGTTTGGACAATCAGTTAATGGGATCAATACCCAGCGGTGCCATCTGGGATTTTGATGGTTTTCCATAACTGGTTTTGGAAAGGAGCAGTTTACACATTACATTTCTGAGTACTTTAAATCTCCACGTGTATTACTCTAAGAGCTTTATTCAGCCTTACTGGATATCTGTCACCACACCCTTCTTATCGGGTGGTGACAATGAACAAAAACCTCTGTTCTGACTTGTTATTCCAAGAGGACCTGAGAAGAGTCAAGAAAAAGCTCTGTTACTTGCTTTGATCTCGCCGGCAATTATGTGATTTGTATCGAACAACAGCCTTCTGATTGTGGCTCCGTTTTATCCCCCAAAATGCCCTACTTGCCCAAGAACATTAAAAACCCATTAACTTAACGAAAATTATTACAATTATGCTAAAGCCTTCTGTCAAAAAAAAGAGAAAGGAATAGAAAGGAGACTTTGACTCATGTCTGTACCAAAAATGGAACAATACCAGAAGGAGCAAAATCATTTTTACTTCATTTTACTGCCAAAATGTGAGTGATACTGTTCAAGATGTTCCCTTTTTTTTCCTTTTCCACAAAAAAAATCATCCAAATGTTAAAAAATGATGTTCTAAATCCATCAGAAGGATATCTTTAGCTATAAAGGAGGTTCTCCGTGGAGTAATCTAGTCAAAGGAAGCAAATTTTTTAAAGAAAAATATAGCATATACTTTTGGCCTATATATACAAGGCAACATTTATTCTCATCTTTTAAAATATTTACATAAAACAGTATTTTTTTTTTCCTCGTCACCAAAGGGGAAAAGGCAAACAGGTTTTTGCTCGTGTCGGTGTGTTTGTCTGTCATATTCGCATTTTTTATGTACCATTTGAATGAAAGTCTCAGAAAGTAATCAGTGAATATACGTCTATAGCTGATTAATTATTGGAGTCAAGTCCATTCAAAATGGCCACCACAGCTAGGCAAATAGCTATAACTCAGCCAATTTTGCATGTATTGGTTTAAAATTTGGTGTGGTAGTAGCTGAGAGTTATTCACAACACAAGCTCTGAGCTGTGTTTGTTACCAAAACATCTCCTGAACACCTAGACTGATTTTAATGAAACTATCTGAAAGTAATCATGAGGTGTATCTCCACAAGTGAATAACCTATGGAGTCAAGATGGCTGCCACAGCAAAATAACCTTAAGAATCACAAAAACTGGCTATAATTCAGCCAATTTTACAAATATTGCACTAAAATATGGTGTGGTAGTAGTTGAACATCATCTGCAACAAACGCTGAGCTCTGTATATTGCACAATATATTTTTTTTTTACTTTTGACATTAACTGTTGGAGATTTTAACTGTGATTTAATAATTGAAATTCCTTTGTGTGCAATTACATCTAGATTGTACCAGACAATAAATACATTGTGGACACCAATGCAAATTTAACTCTGAGCATTTTTATTCAAGGCAACGAATTTCCACAATGTGGCTTTCAGTGAGTAAAAAGTTTCAAAAAATAGGCAAGTTGAAGGACCAAACTTAATCACCTTCAGTGTTCTGTAGAGCACAAGGACATTGCTGGGCTATGACAGTCTTCTTAAATTTAATAGAAATAGTTTGATGCTTCAACAAGCACAATCAGCTGAAGAGTGTTAACAACATTGCTGACCAAGAATGTCCAATTTGTGCCTTTTCCTCTTGTTCTGTTCGTTATAGTAAAGTCAAGCTGTGTATACGCAGCCATAATAGGTACACACACCACACACACTCACGAGGACGTGCCCACGCAAACACACCCGCTCTAAGACTCCAGAGACACAAGGTGCCCTTTCTCTCTCCCTCTTTTTTCTAATCCTGGCAATTAGTGAGAAATAATTAATGATAAAAAATGAAAAAGTTGAGGGCAGAGAGCCTTGAAGATAGAGTTCTGCACCGTAAGCATTCAATCCCCCCTTCTCAAGGTCCTTAAGGGCCACTGCTCTCTGGCTCTGATCTGCATAGAGCTACTGAGGGAGACAAGAACAACTGGCATCTTTGATATTAGACCCCCCCCCACACACACACACACACTCAATTTTATACTCCCCATACGTCTTGAATATTTGTCTTCTCTTGTTTTCCTGATTGCCAAGATCCATGCAGCTACCTTACCCTCATCTTTTTGATTTCTTTGTAGCTCCGTAACATCATCATCATGTCAATATCAAGGCGTCAGCCTCATCTTTCTAACACAAAGCTACAAACAAAAGTAATTTTCCAACGTGTACTCATTTAATTTCCCTTATCACAATCATGCCACAGGTTTATGTATCGTCTAGAACACAGCCAAATCTGCTCGATCTGGCATTAATCTACTTAGCTGTTATAACAGTAATCTAATTAGCTTTTTTATACACACACACACTGAGAAGGGCAGGTTGGTGACAAGAGCAAAGCTCTGTACCAAAACCAAAACAAAAGGTGTAACTAAGTCATGCAAAAATGAAACAGCATGAGTGCTACCAGTGGAAAAGTTAGATTAGCGTCCTGAAATACTTCAAAGGTTACGCAAGACTTCTGCTGCACCCGCCAGATAAGACTTTGTTTGATTGCCTGCCTGTGAAATGAATAAGAATAGCCATTAAGAATCTGGTATAAATAGGAAGTCTGTGGATGTGATGCTGTGAAGGGACCTTGATAATTCAGTGCAGCAATGCTGCTCTGAGTGGTGGGGGAATGAGGAGGTCGTGACCTTGTGAAGATACTTCAGGGCTGCATGGAAGCATAATGAGAACTGGTGATCAGACTCCGGGGGAAACTGCAAAGTCATTCAAGACTAAAGAGGAACAGGGATATAAATTCTATAAACACATTACTTTAAAAGTACGTGTAAGAATAGATTTCTTTCCCCAAATTAATCCATATTCACTCGTGGTTTAATGTGACTCTGCAGCTGCTTTTATATATGAAAGCATGTCTGGCTGCACAGTTACTCTGAGCAGAAAAACTGCTGAGGAAAAACAGCTTGGGAAGACTGTCTGGGGTTCTTTTTTTTTTTTTAATACATTCCTGAGCACTTCTGCCCCCTGGTGGAGGTTTGCAGTCGCACCATGTTGTACATTGCAATGAGGGCTGCAGCACAGCTACATTATGAGAAGGACTGCTATGAGAATAGTCTGGGGGTTTCTGCTTATTGCACCACCTCTGCGTCTCGAAGGGACGCTTTGATCTTTGCATATATTTAAATTCCAAACAGGCAGAAATACCAAAGGCCGATAAAGCTCATTCATTCATAAATGCGGCAACTGAGATTAGAGTTTGAATTACGGAGAGACTGCACATCATTTCATAATGCTCTTTGAGCAAATTGTGTTTCATTTATAAGATATTTCATAAAGGTGATGTCAGACTTTAAAAAACGACCCACAAAGTGATTTTTATTTTGCTGCCAGAAGTAATAATCTATTTCAGACTCAAGCTATACAGATACATCAGTCCTGTAATTGTCTTATTAGACACATCTTTGTTTAATCTTTTTGAAATTATTGCTTACTTTAAGCATAAGCATAGAAATGTGATGCCAAAAAATTGCTGATTCTATATTAGAGGGGAAATGGAAAGGAATGTCATAATATTAGAAAACACTAAGATAAAATTTGATCAGTTAGATCTAACTGAACATACCGATTGTAGTTCCCTGTTTTGGCCAGCAGATGGCATCAGTAGTTAGTACAGTGCTTTGTAATTCAATGCATCTACACTTGTTCCCTTTCTGGATCAGAGCCAGTGATGAGGGAAATGCAGTTCCTTATTTCAGGATTTTCACAGGACAACTCAGGTTTCACATTTTGAAAAAAAATGTTTCAAACTCTACTTTTGCTTCATTGAAAAAAAAAAATCTTTCAGTCTCTGCTGAATCTTTTGTTCCCTAAATGTAGCAAACATATGACAAATCTACACACAAAGGCTTCTTTGTCAAATTGGCTTTGAAACAGCACAGCAGAAATTCTCTTCTATGTAAAAGGAAGGCCTCATATACAATAGATCTATAATGGTCAAACTGAGAAGTTTAAGAAAACAGCCTAAGAGGCACAAACAAGCAGCAGACGTTTGACATCCAAAACAGCAATCATCTGAACGACCAAACTTGTACAACAACACGTGGCTTTTTACCCTGAAATTTGCATGGCTTCCCATATAAGAAACAGCCTTAAATTTTAAATAAAATGAAAGACTAAATGATAAAAAAAAGGATGTATATAAACTACGTATATGCATAAACGTATGTATCTTATTATTAAATTAGCTTCACTGCTCTATGAGTATTTCACCCTGATTCTCCAAACTGAGCTCACTCTGACCTGCAGGAAAAGACAGTGGATCTATTCCTTTTCAATCAGCCAGGCGATGAACCGGGTAAAAGTGGGAGAGGAGGAGCTTCCCCCTTCATAAAAAGCAAAGCATAAGCCAGCAAAAGGAGGTGTCGCCTTAAGATCAGTTATCTAAGCAGAATTAATGTTCCCAACCAACAGACCGACGGACATTTTTATCACTCAAACTCTGAGAAAACCCCAACGTGACCAAATCAAAACACAGCTTGTATTGCCAAGTCAGAAAAGGTACAAAAATAATAATAAAAAAATAGGAACTAATCTATTTTGTGCAAAAGTGGGGCATGGTAACAATGAATGAATATGAATGTTTTATCTCATACCTGGAATGTGACATGCGTAAGGAGGAAAATCTTCCTTGAAGAGTTCCCCTGAGGGCCACCAATGGGCTGCAGTTTGTCTTAGAGGTCAGAGGTCACCTGAAGAATACAATTCAGCTCAATCAAAATATGTCGCTAAAATGTGTGAATTTTAACTGAAATCATCTAACTTAAAAATGATCAACCATTTAAAATACTCTGAGATTTATTAGGTAGTGTGTTTCAAGTGACTTAATAAATAAATTTCTTAACAGCTTGTGAAGTCTAATTTGCTTTTCTACATTTTCATCATTGTTGTGCAGGTTTACTGAGCATTAGCCTATTTAGCTTTTCAGTTCTGGGACATTAGAAACTTCATGAATGGGAGACAGTACCATCTTTATCTTGGAGTGATAAAAATACAAATTTTCTTCATTTTATCAAACCATATTTATTTCCTCACTTGAGTAAATCTGCCGGTGTGGCTTTCTAAACAATAACAATTCGAAAACCTCCGCTTTTATTTCTGCGTTTGACCCTTGTCGGGTTCCGTAGTGTTTCTGTGTCGTCTTTCAAACAGGTGCATTGCATTACCTCATTAAAGAAAAGAGACAATCTATATGAATTTAAAAAAACAACTGGACATTAAAGTAACTCTAATTTACAGAATTCACGATTAAAGTTTCACTTTTTAGATGTGGGTGTCAAAAGTCGATAAATATATATATTTTTAAAAGGTTCATTTCGGAATTTGTTTTGAAACTTTTAACCCCATTTCTCCTAGTCCTTTTGGAGTCATACTGAGGCCTCCAAATGGCTCATATGTTTGTAAAAAAAAATTAAAATAAAATAAAAAAAGTTTATTTGCTGTATTCATAAAACACCGCTGCATTTGATAGTCCAAATAACTGTCAAAACATCAGCAGGGTTTTTTTTTTAAATCTATAAATGCAATAATTAGTCAGTTTGGAGTTCACTTCTTATATCAGTAGAGTAAATTCGGTGACTCTTGTCAGGTATTATACTACATATTACCATATAAATTGCACTAAAGGGCAGACTTGACTTATTTTTACTGAACTGGTCAGTAACTTTAGCACCAAAGCGACAAATGCGCGTCACGAATCAGACAAAAAAAAGTCACCTTACTAAACGCTTTAAGCTCGCAGTCCGCCGCCGTCTGGACAGCTGCTTCGGCTCCTTTTCTTCGTTTGAGGCCGCCGCGTGAACGCAGCGTCAGCGCGCGTGCCTCCGGCCGAGCGTCACGGGGCCGGAGCGTACGCACGCGGGCACGTGCCTGCGCGGCGCGGCGCCGCGCGTCGCTGGAGCCCGACCATCAGAGCAGGGGCCAGAGGAGGGAGGAGGCTGAAAGGTGGCCTGGATGGTGTGAATGGATTAGGCGAGGGGAGAACCACATGAGTGAGCGCGTGAATGAAAGAACAAAGAGTTAATTTAGCAGCACAAACCTCTGCTCCTAATTTGTCTTTGTTTTACAGTTTTAGTTAAAAAAATGATATATATATGTTTAAAAATGATTATATGTGCAATATCAGAAGATGTTGTGCTCAGAGTATGTGTTGTGAATGACTCTCAGCTACTACCACATGAGGTTTTAGCTCAGTATCTGTAAAATTAGTTGAATTATAGCCATTTTCGTGTTTTCTAATATCTGGTGGCTGGAGCAGCCATCTTGAACTGGGGTGACTCCAAACCTTAATGAGTTGTAAAGGTTCATCCAATGATTGTATCCTGAAAGTTTCATTAAAATCCTTCCCATGGTTCATGCGATATGTTGCTAACAGACAGACTTACCTTTGATTGCTGCTCCTGAAGTGCTGAACACATATCTCACACGATCAGTTCACCCTCAGAGTATATGTTGGGGATGATTCTCAGCTACTATCACACCACATTTTAGCTAAATATCTCTAAAAGTGATTGAGTTAGAGCCATGTGTGTGTTTTCTAAGGTTCATTAGCCGTCTTGAATCAGGTTAACTCCAAAAATTAATCAGTTGTAGACTTCAATCCAAACTTTGCTAACGGTACAGACAAAAAAAAAACACATGAATATGCAGACACAAACAAAAACATTATGGCTCTGCCTCAAACTCAACAACAAACATTTAGGCTCTTTATACACAAACATCACTTGTAGTAACATTGGGTTAATTTTAATTAAAGTGTGTCTACATTTTGTTTTTGAAGAAAATACATTTTCTTGAAATTTAGGCAATAAGTTCTTCTCCAGAAAGTAATAACAGTTTATATCAGTTTGTCTTATTGCACTGGAGTCTCCACAGTAAAGTCCTAAACTTCCTCCTCAGTTTGGAAGCAAATACTCACAAAAACTAAATATATGTGTTTAACTGTCCATTTTGTGCTTATAATCTGTACACATGACAGTTTGATCTTTGTGGAACACGTTTGTTTCTCAACTCTAATACACTGGTATCATTTTATGGACTTGATGGCAGATAATTTTGCTTTTGTTACTAATTCAATGTGTTCTCATTAGCCCAGGATTATAATGACATGATGTTAAAATGTACAGGAATCTGTTCTCTGGGTCCAGTGCATCAAACTATGGAAGCCCTGAAGGCTCTAACCTGACTGCAGCTACTGAGCAGTTAATATGCATCTGCAAAGATAGAGAGATGCATAAAAGTACCAGCTAAAAATGACGCTCCTAATTTCAGAATAACAAATAACGTGATTATGTAGGAGACAATAATAAAACAGAATACAGTTTGCAGGTTTGGCACGGTTTAAGTTCCTAACAATAGTCCAATTATGCTGAAGCGGACAGTGGATTTCTCTGATGAAGCTCTCAGAGATTTTAAATATATACGAGTTTATCTGTAAACTCACTAATTAAAAGTATGTTTATGGAAGAAAATATTTTTAATAATCTGCATATTTTTTAAAAAATACAATTGACCTTAATAGGAACAATATTTCTAAAGTATTAGATTTATGTAATGAACTTGTTGCAGGTACAACAAATCAAACTTCAGTTCATTCAGGACGCTGCAGCCACAGGAACAAAATCAGTGAAAAAATGCAGTAAAATCTGATGAGAAGATCCTTTTAACGCTACAATTTTTGACCTAGAGGCAAAACTATTCCAAATTATCTACTGCAAGCAAACACCCACATTGAATGAGCTGAAGGCAGCTAACTAAATCAGGCTGTGTTAGCGAAGCATGGCAGCTGACTGACCAACATCAAGAAGCTGAAGAAAAATAAAACCTTTAAAACCATTTGGAAATTCAAGAGGGACGCATTCTAAATCAGTGAGTCAGTTCTGAGGAAAAGACTTTCAACATTATCCAAAATGTCCTAATTAATATATATAT
>NC_051447.1:10433994-10435004 GCF_001649575.2 Kryptolebias marmoratus | reverse complement strand
ATAGATAGATAGATAGATAGATAGATAGATAGATAGATAGATAGATAGATAGATAGATAGATAGATAGATAGATAGATAGATAGATAGATAAGACAAGTGGTAAAGACAAATGGTATTTGTCAAACTAAAGACAAAGTAAAGTCAATCAAAGTGATTCTCGTGTCTCTAGCCGAATTTTTGTTTTATCAACAATGACCTCTGACGTCACTTCTATCCAGTTTCACAAGATCACTTATTGTTTCTAAAGCTTGCTGTTGAGATGTTCTCCAAATACGCCCCAGATAGACCCTTAAAATCATCAAGCAAAAAAAATCTACCGGTAGTACAAAGAGGAAATTCTACATTTACTCTTCATGTGCGCATTTTCCTGTTTTATTATTGCTGTCTTTGTGTTTTGCAGGTTTATATTTTTCAACGGTCTTGCATGTCTTTAGATCTAAATTGTATTTATGTTTAGCTCAGCGTTCGCTATTTTGTCTTTATTTTGTCTCATTTTGACACCCTGAGTTGGTGATTTCTTCTGTGGGTCCAGTGGGATTACAGAGGGTCAGAATGTGGGATTGATAGGGAGAAATAGACGCCCTCAAAAATTAAATAAATAATACAAAAAAAAAAAAAAACTGCCCCCTTTTACCCTAATCCCCCAACCCCCCAGCCTGGGGTTTGAATTAATGCGTTTCTATTTTTGGCTCTCCCGTGTTTCCAGGGGAAACCTAATGACGCAATGACGTCAATGCAGGTCACCAGCAAGAAGCAGCAGACTGGAGGAATTGAGTGGCTTCCATTAGAGCCTTTTTTTTCTTTCTTTCTTTCTGCAGCATTTTCCAAAGATGAAGAAGGAGGATTAAATACTACGAAATAAATAAATAAATAATAATAACAGAGCGAAATGAATGGGAGCCAATGCGACTTGACGTCTGGGGAAGAGGAGGAATGATGGAGGGGAGGGGGAAGAGGGTGGAGGGATGGTGTTATGGATGGAGGTGTGTGTGTGTGTGTGTGTTAGGGT
>NC_051447.1:10433289-10433943 GCF_001649575.2 Kryptolebias marmoratus | reverse complement strand
CTCTATCCTCTTTTTTTTTTTTTTTTGCTTATTGTTGAAGTGAGTAAAAAGAAAAAAAACAAGAAGCCGCCGTTGTGTTTTCGTGCCTTTAGACAGCCATTGAGAAATTTATCCCCCGAGTTTTGACGGTGAGCGGACGTGTTGATGCGCGATGATCAGAGGGAGGGGAAAAAAAACACATTAAAGTGTTGACTTCCAGCAAATATTCCTATTTTTTATGATCCCCCCGAAGCTGGAGACGTGCTCCATCTCCAAACCTTTCGGATGCATCGCCTATTCTGCACCCGTCTCTATTTTTACCGCCTAACCTTCAGGAGAAGGGAAAGAAAACACTATTAATAACTGCAAATCTGAGGACTGTGCGTAATTTGGGCAAACGGAGAGGAGACCATTAAAAGCATCACTCGCTGCCGTAATTGTAATGCCAGTCATCTAATGTGTTGCATCTTTTCGCGAGTAAAAATCCTAATGTGTCAGGTGGATTTTTTTGTGGGGGGGGGGGGATTTTTTATATAATTCAAATATATAAAAAAAGATAAAGCCTTCTGATCGTTGTTCAAGACTTTTCGTAGCCGGGCGGTGCATCATGTATGTGTGTGTGACAGAGAGATGGTGTGTGTTGGTGGTGGTGGTGATGTGTGTGTGTGTGTGTGT
>NC_051447.1:10070616-10082989 GCF_001649575.2 Kryptolebias marmoratus | reverse complement strand
CCCCAGTCACAGCAGGCTGGGTGATGTTATCTTGATATGGAGGGTTGCTCTCCCCCTCCTGACCAGATAGGGCCTGAGTTTCCTCACTGTGAGGTCTCACTGGGTCAGGTTTGTGACTCGTCTCGTTTCCACCATTTTCACCTTTCACAACAAGGACCATGAGTATTATTCTCTCGTTTGAGCTGTCACCGCCTTGGCTGCCAACAAATCAGACCTATTCAGCTGCAGGTGCACCTCCTGATCAAACTGATCCCACCTTTGTTTCGTCTGGTCTTCTTCCCTGTCCAGTCACATCTGTTATCATTTTTTTTTTGTGGAGACAAATAATTCAGGTTTTATTTCAAATGTGGAATCTTTAGATTTGTTGCGCTCTTTATAAGCTTGACAAATGAGCATTCTCAGGCCTTCCCAATAAAAAATCTGTTTTCTCGATTTTTATCAAATTACCAGAACACAGTGGGGCGAGTTTTTTTTTTTAGTTCAATGTTTGCTCTTATTGTTTTCGAGCTGATTGGACCCACTGTGGTCACTATGACACTATGTAGTCCCTGATTGATCTGAGCAGCATTATGTCGTATTATAGACACCTAATCAAACACAGATGTGTGACATGGCTGCGCGTGTCTGCATACAGCGCAGATAACTGACATCCAATCACGAAGCCGTTTTGGGGTGAATGCTGTCAGTCAGAGCTGGCAACTTGCAATCGGATCACCCAAAATGCATATACGGTGCCAGGTCTGAACAGGGCCTTGGATTAAAGATAATGTGACTATTTTAAACCATCATCTTCAGGTCTATTAAGAAGCTGAAACATTTTCAGAGTTGCATCACTTTAGATGTACCCTGAACTGAACTCCAAATAGGTTTAAATTCCAGCGGGCTTTGAAGTTGAAATATCTGTATCCAGAGCGGAGCAGAGTGGTCTGACTTTAGCCATAAAACCCCCCAATATATTGCTGCAAATGCATTTATATGTATTTATGTATATACTGCTGCCTCAGCTCTCCAAACTGTCACTACATGTTACTGTGATGCATCTTTCTAAACCTTTTTTTTTTCCCCCTCATCATTTACGACTCCAGAAGGATTGCGCGCCACATCAGGAGTCGATCTGTGCATTTATATTTATGAACCATCCAAGAATCTAAAAATAATTTAATCTAATTAGCCGTCATGGCAATCCTGTTTAGCTTTAAGCAGAGCTTTGATGTTCAAGCAAACATCACTCGAGTTCATCATGCGGATGTAAACATAAAAAGGCCTACAGTGGTGGGTGTGAATTAAATGCATTTCTACGAAGCAGTCGCTGAATGTATATGGATTTCTTGCGCTAATGTGCGTTTAATATTGCATGATGCAAAAGAATTTCCTGACTAAACTGTTTGTGATCGTAAGTGAAAGGCTAGAAAATGACATATGTAGAGATGAAAAAGCATAGTTTCTCTTTGCTGGGTAAATTATTAATGACTGGAGGTCAGCATGCCTCTGACTCTTCCAGCTTTTAAACACTTAAAAGGGAAAAATTTTCAGATCGGATGTGAATGAAAACGTAAGAAACTTTAATTTTTCAACTTTATCTTGCCCTACTTTTTTTTATATTCCATAAACTTGGTTCAGCTTCTATAGAAACAACCAGGGAGGTTTAATACTAAAGTTCTCGGGTGCTAGGATGAGTCGTGCAGTTAATTAGGAACAGATTGTGCAGAAGAAAAACAATGGCAGTAATGAGTTAGTTTTCTTTTTTTCGATACTACACCAAAATAACTTTGAGAATTGGATACAAAGAAAAAAATTATGAAATTTGACTCTGCGCTAAAGGACATGGCTGAGTGCAGAGGGGGCGAAAGTTTTTTTTTACCTCCACCTGGGAGGTTCTGTTTCCGGTTGTGTCCGTTGGTTCGTTTGTCTGTCTGTTAGCAAAGATCAGGCAAAAACTAAGGCACAGATTTGGACAGGATTTTCAGGAGATGTTGGGGTTGTCACAAAAAAAATTTGGTTCTGATCCAGATTATAATCCGGATCACACAAAGTTTTAACCACGCTGTGGCCTCGGTGGAGGTTCGCGCTCTCTGAGTGCTCCTAGTTTACATTTTATTTAACTAGAAAAAAATTAAAAACCACACAGGTGATGACCAAACAAAAGTGTTTGCTTTGAGTCACATGACGTGTCCAACTAAGTCTAATTAGGTCTATTATTAATATGTTAAAGAAAAAAATCTTGTTTCAAGCTAAACCAACTCATCAGATTGACTGTTTTGTGCACGTTAGGCTTTTAATACCCATTTCAGTTCCATCCATGAAAAAACAGAACAAATATTTGTATTTTCACCACTTGTTTCATCCAGACTGATCAAGACTTTTGCACAGCACTCTGTCTAGCTCTAACAAAAAAAAGTCTAGAAAAAGTTGCTTTGAAGTCATGATGGCAAATATGCAAATGAGAACCTCTTATAGCTGCGTGTGTGTGTGTGTGTGTGTGTGTTGTAGTGTCCTATAATCCAGACATCTGTTGATTTTCCACAGTATGTAGAAACTGAGGAACTGACCTGCTTTTTTTAAAACGCACACACACACACACACACACACAGAGTAACTAAAGCTTTCACGAGAAAAACATCAGAAATATGAAATAATCATATCAGAGACTCATCTTTTATTTAGCTGGAAGAGGTACAGTGTCCTACTCTGATGTATTCTGATGCGCTTACTATATATCTTACTAAATACAGTCAAATTTGCATGCACACACACCGTCATGCAGAGCTCTAAATGATTGACTTGATGTGCCTTTGATGATTTGTCCCAGTGAGATGCAGCTTCTTTGGGAAATGTCAGCTTCAAATCGAGATTAAACAGAATTGCTAAGAAAAGATGATGGGGATTTAGTGAGTGTGTGTTTTTTCTGTAACATTATAAATTCATAATGGTTCTCTGTGCAGCTTTCCTAAAGCTCTAGGTTTGAGTTTTTATATATTGCGCTGTTGATTTAACTGATTATAAATGGAGCTGTAGTTGCCTGAAACACAAAAGTCCTTTACACAAGAACTGAGAAGAGACATATAGCAAAGATTTATCCCAACTGATTACTGATGCTGAACATTTCAAACTATTTGTTTGAATCTACAAAGCTGAAAAGGGGAGAAAAAAAAACTTCCAGTGTTTAAACAGTGTCTCTCTCTCTCCGTCTTTTTTCCAGTGGTGGAACGTGGTGAAAGGCGAAACCCTTCAGACGTTCTACCCGACAGGAAGCGCTCTGAAGAAAGTCCACGTTTCGGCCGACTTCTCCACCTTCGTCACCATCGACAACATCGGCATCCTCTACATCCTCCAGAGGGTGGTGTGAGGACAACGCAACCAACACGAAGACAGGAACAAATCACCACGATCCAAAAAAAAACTACTAAGGTTTCTAGCTGAAACTAGTGTTAATAAACTGGGTAGCATGAAGGGCAAGGCTGCAATTTCATTCCAACACTAGCCAACAACATGAAATAAAAAGCATTACTTGCATACACTTGAAGTTCTCCAGGGTTATAAACCTTCAATATCCAGCGTATGTCCTTGAAACAATCACACACCGAAGCCTTAAATGCAACAAAAAAATAAATAAGTGTGATCGGTGCTCAAAATGAAAACACATATTGATTTAATTTAAATGTGTACGCTCGTTGCATCATCTTAACTGTGAATAATGAAAGCTACCCTACAGGACTAAACGGGTCTTACATATCTGATCTGTCCACAACAATGAACTACATTCTACTTTGTTTTCTCATTTTTAATGTTTGCATATGTCTGTGTTTGGTGGAAACCAAACGTTTAGCACTAGCCTTTTGAGCCTCATGTGTCCTCTGCAGCCGTGGTCTTATAATGAACGGCTGCAGGGACGGCAGCATGTTGTTTCCAGTTAAAGCCTGTGATGCTGTTTGTGTTTTTTAGGTATCCATGTGTGCAAACTTTGATCAGTTTTTTTTTCTACAAAAAAAGGGGGGGTTTATAATCTATGAATAAAGTTGCATGTGCGATTTAGCAATTGTTTTTTTTTATGTATATTTTGTACCAGTTCCGTATGTAAACTACTTTTTAATGCACTTTTTAAAAACCTGTTTGGTGTCTTGCTGTTCAGCCTTTTTTTACCTGCTCTGAAGCAGGAAAAAAAAAAAAATTCAGGAAGCTTTTCTATAAGGTGGCTTTGATGAGTTCCTTTCAGTGCGGATCTGTACTTTCAGTGCTTACTCTTAAATATGTGACAGAACGCCTAAAGCCTGGAGCTCTGATCCATCCAGCCTGCTTATGTCAGTGAAGATCATCCAGCTTCAGGAGAAAGAATAAGCACAAAAACACACAAAAAAATCAATACGAGTGAAAGTGCATTTCAACGTTTGTGAACTGTACTTGTGTCCTTTTCACAGCGTGCTCTTCCTGACTGGTGCTTTAAAGTTCAATCAACAGATTTGTAGAAACATTGATTAAGCAGTATTGATTCTGGTGAATGGTGCTGTGGTGTGGGTGTAATTTATAGAACATTAAAACATTTACTGTTTAAAGGTGTGTGTGTGTCATTACTATGGCCTGTACAATTTGATTTATGATGAAGATGATGGTGTTAGTTTGAGAATTGTTTTGTCCTTTTTTTGCAATCACAAAATAAATACTGTTGACACATATTCACCATGCAAATATTGCATGTTAATTAGTTAGAAAAGATGAGATTTTGATTTTGTCTAATGAAAGGCAGCTAAATATGCATACTTGAACAAGTTAGAAAGGCATAGTGTCGTAGATTCACAAAATAAAACCAGCCAATTAAAGTAGAGAAATGCCTAAACCCTGGATGTTCTCTAGTTTTGAATTTCTAAATTAAAAACAAAAGTGGAGTTATTGTTCCTGGCTCTCCACACCTCAGAAACAGTATTTAAACGTGCAGTTCTCCAGGATGGTTTTATCTCAGCCTGTGTTTTTATTTTTGTTTGTTTGTTTTTTGCCTCCAGAGCTGCAAAGTTCTGATCTGCACATATTGATGCCACCATCCTGCCCAGCATTTATTTTTAGCTTACTTCTCCGAGCTCTTCTCGTCTCTCTTCCCCCTGCCCCTCTCTTCAACCGGTCAAAGCAGATGGCTGCACTTTGTTTTGACTGCTTTCTATTCTTTAAAGGAGACGTTAGAAGTTTTAAATATAGAAACAAAGCTAAATTGGGAACTGATGTGCCAAAACAAACCACTGAGCTATTTACTGGCTGTTGACAAAAATATCTGCTTATTTAAAAAAAAAAAATGTCACCAGTTATTGGGCTATTTTAGAGACAGAGTTTGGGAATTAAATCATAAATAAGTTCACTTCTGACTGCTCTCGTCTTGCAATAGAACTGTATTTAACGAAAGATAAATTGGTCAATATATCTGCTGGTAAAAACATTTAGCTACATACCAAAACAGTAGTAAAGGGGATGATATTTGGTAGTTTTAAACTATTTTAAGGGTTGCAACCTTTGTGCATCTTTTTTGTTGGTTAATTTACACCTTGTTGTGTGACACATTATTTAAAAATTGCATTGCAATACACACACACACACACACATATATATGTATATATATATTCATTTTGGTCCCTTTATATCCTTTAATGGTCAACTTATATTGCAGTTCTGTTACTTATTTTTACCTTTTTCCTTACTCTTTTGTCTGTTTAGTCTCTACCTAGTTATGTAATGTGTCCATGTTAGTAAATGTTAATTTATGATAAAATAAACTCCTTTATATTTAAAAATATTTTTAAAGTTCATGTTGACTCTATCTGCTGCCTACACTGCAGTGACTAATTAGTCTTTCTTCATTAAAATAAAAGACCATTTGTCATAATTCCATCAAACTTGAGAAACAGAACATTGTGAGCTTAAAAGAAAAGAAATTATATTGTAGAAGATAGTAAATAAGGAATTTTTTGAGGATAATAATATTGACAACAATAAACTAGCAGCCAGTCTGGCATTAATTAATAGAGCAGCCGCCATTTTGTTTCCCAATTAACGCAGAGGGAAACACCTGAGAGGTTCCTGTTCAGTCTCGGGTTTCCAAACAGTAAGAGACGCTTTTTTATTACAGTAAATTTAAAACAAAAGGCTTTCCAGTGTCCTGGAACTATTTTCGGCTGTTTTTTTACATGAAGGAGGACTTAAATGGGACCAAACAGGAAGGTAAGATTGCTGCAATTTGATGTTTTTTTGATGTTGGTTTGAGTGGTTGTTTATTGTTAATGGCGTCAGCGTCCATTTAGTGATTTAAGTAATTTTAAAGTTTGCTTGAGTCTTTTCGTGTTATTTTAATATCTGAATCAGGAGGAGTTTATCTGGCAGATATAGTTAAAATGGTTTTGTCCTAACATTATGGGTTTTTGTGGCTTAACCTAAAGGACTAACCAAGCCTTTGTGGCTCATTGTTCTTTCTGCTACACATTGTTTTTGCTGAATACCAGGACATGTCTTGTCACTAAAAACCTAAAAGTTTTATTTGGTGGAGTTTCGTCCAAATAAAGAAATACTTGCAAAGCTGCAGAGTTTAAAGCTATGGTGCCATTGGTGATATATTTAAACAATTACTTAACTTATTGAAGTTGTATATTTATATTGTGGCTCTGTTAGTTTTTAGCATTACCTTTTTGTTTTAGGAGAACCTAACCAGGGACAAGGACTGCATATTAGCTATTGGTTAGAAGTCCTTAATATAAAGCAGCACCTACATTATTTAATACTGTTTTATGTATTGCCTGAAATAATTAAATTAATAAAGTAAATGAACATAAGATCTTCAGATCAGCTGAGGCAGTGCAGTAGTTGCATATTTTAACACCCCTGACCATCACATCTGTCACTTTAAGGAATTCTTTTTCTGAAATGCAGCTCAAAGCTGACTTATGTCTCTTGTTTTTGTTTATGAAGCTGTTGTGTGAGTCACTAGTGTCTTATTAATTAGATTTAAAAGATGACAGATTTGTGACAGGAGCTAAATTGTGAATAATTTCTGCTGCTGAATTGTTTTTTGACATCTTTGAAGGTTCAGGGCACACATTCTGTATCAGTTTCTTCACCATAATCGGGGGCTTGTTAATAACTCACCCACTTTATGTTTGACACATTTAATTATCTGTATTAATAGATTAGATGTGCTGTTAATTTGACTCATGTTTCCTGCTGGTAATCTTTGTTGACATATGATAAACTCCTACTTGAGGACCGTTTACGTTAGTGATTTGGCTGAATTTATTTATTATCGCCTGCTGCCTAAGGTGCAATGGTGATTAATGTTTTTGCCTGCGACGTTAGGCTAATAACTCATGAATCAGTCGATGAATTTAAAGAAACTAATCTTTTGATTTACATCTACAACTGATTAACTCTCCAAGTCAACCCGATTCAAGATGGTTGCCACAGCTAAAATGGCTACAACTCAGGCTAATACACAGATATTGATCTATAGTGTGGTGTGGTAGTAGCTGAGAGTCATCTTCAGCACATACTATGAGCACTAGGAGAGATCTCAATATTACATGAGATCTTGCTCAACATCAGTTTGACTAAAACGGTCATAAATCTTCATTACTAGATGATTTTAGTCTAAAACTCTGGCATGTTCCGTGGTGGGCGATATGCATTCCTTCAAAAAAATGTTAGGCCTTGAAATATTAATATTTTTTACTTTCCCATCAAAATTCTGTTTCCTGTAAGAAATAAGAAATACAAGAAATTAGGTGGCAGTGGTGGCTGATAGGATGTGTTAAGTGGTATGAATGCAGCTGACATTACAGATGTTAGACTTCCTCTGTAAAAGGTTAGTCATGGAAATTTTTTTAAAGATAAAACACTCCACAGCTGTCTTTTACCTTGTTTTTTTTCCTGGACTGGTTGGAAGGTGACTGCCATGACCCCATCACTTGTTTCTTTTCTTCTTGAGACCCAGCTTTGACGACTTGAGGTAAATCTGTCCCGCATAAATTTAGAAAGCGAATGAGCTCGGGCACACACAGCAGGCTGCGTTATCGGGCCCAAACAGGACCACATCACTCGCGCTCAATCTGACAGTGAATTCGAAGCCGTTTATCTCAGGGTGTGTGGCTGCTGGGGGATGTAGAGCATTCTGTCAGATTTAGGGAACTGGATCTTCAAGGTGTGAGAGTTTAAGGAGTCATATGGAGGCAATTTAAAGTTGTCATTTGTCATACTTCAGTGCTTTCTATTTATATAGTGTGGTAGTGTGTCAAGTGAGTGACATAAATGTTCTGTTTTTTTTTTGTGGCTGTAGGTTATTTATTGTAAGGCATATTCTCATTGAAACTGGATCAAAATAGATTCAACACAAGAAAGAAAAGCTTGAATAGGCTATAATCATATTCCAGCTATAATTACACACTTGTTTGTTGAGACTTAGCTGTCTGATTTTTAGTCACGGGGCTGTTGTGAGGGAAAACATCTTTTAATTGTACTCGATCTTATCTCGCCTGATATTTTACATCAGTGTGGACCAATTTGCCAGTAAACAGCTTTGATTTGGCTGTTTTTCAAGATTTACAAAGAAATCAAATTTAGCTATTTTTATTTGCATTTTTTTTTCTTTTTTTAATCGCCAGGTGTGTTTACACGCTCTGAAGTCTCAGCAGGATTGGTGTGAAGATTTTAAAGCCTGATTGAGGTGTCTGCTAACCTCATTAATTCTGCTTTCTCCTGCTTAATTAATCTTTGTCAGCTGCTGAAGTAATTACAGTCATGTGGCTGTGTGAGTTCCTAACACCATTTTCCTCTCACGGCTGCAGCAGGGTCAGGGTTCAAATGTCTGTCATAATGTAAGGGTTATCACTCTGACCTGGAGTTAAAAACTCCTCCTCCGAAATATTATAGACTTTCAGTAATGGGACTGAGACATATTGTGCTGCTGCACTCTAGAGATAAAAAATAATGTTATGTGAATAAAAACGGATCATATTGACCTGCTGCTGATTGTGGAATTATTTGTTTCTAAAAAAGATAATGGAATGCAACTATAGTAGATATAAAAATTAAAAAGTAATCTTTGATACTTTACAAAAAAAAATGCTTATTGATTTTCAGCATCTCCTTAAAAAAACTAATTCAAAATGTAAAGTTCAAGGCTAATTAGTCTCCTTTGGAAGCAGTAACTGTGGTGCTGAGGTGCTGGCTAATGGGAGGTTGATATTTAAACCTTTTTATTCTCTCAGTGAGAGGTCTGCAATCACACGTGGACACCCAGAAGATGTAAAAAGGTTTTGTTTCAAAGAAACTAAGCTCCCCTCTGGAGTTCTGTCTGCTGTCCAAGACTTACTTAGTCCTCTTGATTTCCCTCCCCCTCCATTAGTTTATCCCTGTTTGCTGTGTTTTCCATGCTGCAGGCTATGCAGTGTGCAGTTGTGAATGCAGATTTTTCGGTAGGCATCCAAACACCATGATATGCCCTTACCATCTGCCGTTAATGCAGTCATACTGCAACTGTATGTAGGTATGCACATAGTCAGGAAAGAGGTGTTTTGAAGCCTGTTATCTGCAGCAAAATATTCTTGGTGAAACTGACATTTGCCTGTTGCCAACATGTGAATGTAGAATATGTTTTTGACTGAGTCTGGCTGTGTGTTTTTTGTTCGCAAAATATCTTTTGAATAGCTGAACAGGATTTAATGACACTTTCAGAAAGTAAGCATTGAATGTATGTCTACAAGAAATTAACTTTTGTAGTCAACTTGATTTAAGAACACTGCCGCAGCCAAGTGTCTTGAAGAAACACAAAAAATGACTAACTCAGCCAGCTTTACAGATGTTGAGCTGAAATTAGGTGTGGTAGTATCTGTCATTCACTATATATACCCCAAGTGATAACCAATCATGCAAGATCACACAAGAAATTGCAATAGTACTACAGGATATCATTTATACAGCTAACAGTATCAGCTATAATAACAAAGGTATCTTTAATGGTATCCCTCACACAGACTCGGTGTCATCTTTCTGCTCCCTGACCATTATATCTGCGACACCCGTTGAGTACTGGGTCACCACAGTATAATTCCCTGGTGTTCTTTCACCCTGTTCCCCTGTTACTTTCTCACCCCGTGTGGATGCGAGTGCATATGTGTGTGCACGCTCTGTTTTCCTGACCTTGGCCAAACATTTGGTTCCTGTTCCTGTCAGCTGTTGGCTCAGCTGTGAGCCACCTTTATTGCTTTCCCGTGCCGAGCCAGAGGGCTTGGAGCCAGAGCATGTCGCTGTTTGGCTACTTCCCATTTCTCCTTAGCGGCGTCACGTTACCTCACCCATCTGCCCAGATGGTTTGGACTCATTTAGGAGAAGTGGGCATGTCACAATGATTGGGACTGGGAAATGGCAAAAATGCAGATGTGAGTTTGTGCTATTTAGGCCAGTTTGAGGAGTTTTATTGAAAAATGAAACTGGAAAAGGGCCTACAAAAAACAGATGCCTTGGTCACCCATGTTTTTTCTTCTGTTTTACCCAGCCTGATTGGTTGCAGCTTACTGACACACCACAGAAAAAGATTAAAAGAAAGAAAAAGGAAGCTTACTTTGTTTTGTTTTTTTGCCCGTATGGGAAGGGATTGGTAAATGAAATGTGTGTGTTTGTATGGTGGAATTGAGATCTTTTGTGTAAAAGCACTTTATAAATGCAGCTCATTGGCCTTCCGTTGTTTGTGCTCTTTTGTTACACTTTTTCTTACATTTTTTTAGTTCAGCACAAATGTGTTCAAGAACTATGATATAGATTGTTCATACCTTTACAGAAGCTGTTTTAAAAGAAAATATGACTTGAGCTGCTGCATCCAGCTGATAAACCATAAATGCACACACTCCTAAATACCTTCAGACCAGATGTTTTGCTTTAATCTGGTTTTCTACTTGTGGGGAGAAAAAAAAGCCTCAAAGCCAGAAAAGTGGAAGCTACAGCAGCAGTTTTAAAGTCCTCTTCAGGCAAGGTTTAGTGACAGTGCGTTTTGTTTTTATTTTAGAAGCATTTTTTTCTGTATTCTTATATTATGCCGCAAACAAAAGAACCATTACTTAAAGAGATATTTGTTGTTCTGCTTTTTAACTCACTTGACGTTTTTACAATTGGCTTTGAAAGGTAAAATAACTGAATACTTTAGCTCTTAAATTGTGCGAGAAAGAAACTTTGGACCTGTAGACAAAGACACACTTCCTATCATAGCATTAATTTATCAAGAGACGTTTCACACTTTGGTTACAAAATCTGTCAATAAGTGATGAAGTGCTCTCGTCACAGCTTTCAAAGAATGCAGTAGGTGACCAGGTCAGTTCACCTGCCAGATTATTTGGGATTATCCATGTTTAGATATGTTTAAGTATTGTTTTAGGATCACAAGGTTTGGGCAAGGTTTATGTTAGAAAAGCTAACCCACAGCAGAGTCTGAACACTGATTTGTGGGTCTATAGCTGCTGTTGCTTTGAAAAAGTGAGACTTAGATTTAGAGAAAACACACACAATTCACACAAGTTCTTATTTTTTTATTTTTATTTTTTTCTGATTCATTACATACTACATTATGTTAAACTGGCTCTCACTTCAAGAGTTTAGCCTTGACTGGAGAGCACAGAATTTAAGTGCACTTAGCTTCATCATCAAGCTCTTAAAATGAAATTACAGAGAATATACATATAAAACATTTAATAGTGACAGTTTGTCTGGATCTGATTTGTGTTTCAGAACCAGCCAAACACTGGTAACATTAGCATATTTTTTTTATAACTTTAACAACACTAGAAGTGTTTTCATTCCACTCTTAGATTATGAAAAACTGAGTCCTATCCTTCAGGTCTATTCAACTTCATTTACTTAAAATTTACTGGAGGTTTGAAGGCCACATGCAATAATTTATAAAACTTTTTTTTATCAATCACAGCTTCATCAAGGACAGCGAGGATTCTGCCTTTCAGTTTCAGAAAAGTCACTTTTGGTTAATGTCCAGACAAGTTTATATATTTTATCTCCCCATTGTTGTGATTCTTCTGAATTTGACTTGTATTGTCTTTTCACGCTGTACAGGTGCTGTTCATAAAATTAGAATATCATGAAAAAGTAGATTGATTTCAGTAATTCCATTTAAAAAGTGAAACATGTATATTATATTCATACATTACATACAAACTCATATATTTCAAATGTTTATTTCGTTTAATTTTGATGATTACAAATGACAACAAATGAAAATCTCAAATTCATCATATCAGAAAATTAGAATCTTGTGAAAAGGTTCCAAATTGATGGCACCTGGTACCACACTCTAATCAGCTAATTAACTCAAACCACCTGCAAAGGCCTTTAAATGGTCTTTCAGTCT
>NC_051447.1:9947061-10069544 GCF_001649575.2 Kryptolebias marmoratus | reverse complement strand
CGAAATAAACATTTGAAATATATGAGTTTGTATGTAATGTATGAATATAATATACAAGTTTCACTTTTTAAATGGAATTACTGAAATCAATCTACTTTTTCATGATATTCTAATTTTATGACCAGCACCTGTATTCTTCAATCACAGCAATGCTTTGAACACTGTTTGCTGTTGGCAAAAATACTTTTTGGTCCATTCACTTTGAACTTGTCAGATATCTACTTTCCATCTTTTGGCTTTGAAAGAGACCTCTTGCTTATTGCATTGTGTCGGTGCTTTTATTATGTTCGTTTTTTTAGGATGTCGCATATATGAAAGACCAATTTCTCACTAGGGAGAAAGATGTGTAAAATCACACAAATACCGATGTCAAAGTATCATTAAAACCTTAAGTAAAGGCCCTTTTCAAGCTTTGGACAGACAAAATAGTTAAGCAAACATCTTATTTTTTTGCGCTGTGGGAATTTGCTTTTATAAAAGCCTAAATTATTTAAGAGAAATTAGCATAATTTATAATATTTGATATTATTATTATTAATATTATCAAGACAAAAACAAATGTAGAATATAAACTGGTTTATTATTAGAAAAGCTGTAAAAGTTAAAACCATGAATTCATTCAGCAGAATTCTTCAATTCAAGTGAAATTCAAGTGAAATATATTGGTCAAAAAAAACTTTTTTTTTTTTTTTTCAGAATTATAACATAAATTAGGTCTCCAGTCTTATGTGTTGTCTCTGCTGATGTTCAGTTAAACCAAACGGAGTCATTTTAAACAGTTTTGTAAGAAAGTTATTATCATATTTACTCGTGCCAACATTTTCACACCATTTAGTAATAAACACGGCTTGTCCCAAACAATTAGTGCTGCTGCGGGGCTCAGATAGTCGGCAAACAGACAGATCTGGAGCAGAGTGATGCAGCAGACTGATGAGCTGTGTGGGCTTGTAGTCTGTTGCCTTAGGAAGTTTGTGTTTTTGTGCAGTTTATCTGCTTATCTTTTAATGTGCTTAAAAACATGCTTGCTCATATGTAATGCCCCAGAAACAGAAACTTGTACACAGAACCTAAACCTCATACTGATTTTGTCTTTTGGGATGGAGATTGTACGAAAGTCATTAATGGATTTTTACTTTAATACTCTTATCATGAAGATTTAGCTTGTCTGAATATACAGAAGGCACTGCTGTTTGCAAGCATCACTCTAAACTACTTACAACTAGAACTGGGTTTACTAGTTTGTAAAATCGAGTTTTGTAATCGTAAGGCTCAAAAGTCATTCTATCTTACCACTAGTTTATATGTGTGGTACTTATGTGCAGTGTGTGTTCATGCGTTAAAAACAAGACTCTGGGACATAATTGCTCCTTGTTTTTTCTTTCCAAGACATGGTGCAAGAATAAATTTGACACTTTAGGAAGGTAATTTCTCGTCGTCCTACTTCCAGTCTATTTATGCTAAAAAATAAAGAGATAATCATCTCCAGGATGAGTCTCAGTACTATATTTGGTTTCAAGAACATCTTGTGCCCATATTTGCTGAAATCACTCATCCCCAGAAGTCTTGTTTAATAATAAAAAATGTATTCAAAAGATTATCTAAAGCTAGTATAAGGCTTTGACACTAGTCAGTTGGATAAAATGACTCGTATGGTGTGTTTTTCTACTGAAGCATCAGTTGCGATTTAGGTCAACAGGATATTTTCTTTCATCTAGTTTCAATCTCTACTTTTCATCTTTATCAATAAAGCCTTCTGTTTCTTTTAATAGTATGCTTTTATTACATAAAGGATAGATTTGCGGTCTCTGTTGACTCTTGCAAACTGGAAAGGTGACATAAGCAGCTTTCTCTTCCTGCTGTCATGTTGGTTGACTGCTGGAAGGCAACTTGATCCAAGCCCACTGTGTCACATCAGCTTTAGGTGTTTTGGGTGCATACAACATGTCAGACTTGATTCAGAAAGGCTGGACAGGATGCTAGCGAGAGCCCATCAGCTCTTATCTCTCTCCCGCCAGTTGTAGCATTTGTGTTGTCCAGGGTAGATATTCCACAAGCTTTAACACCACCCACCTTGCATGAAACACTTCCACTCTGCATCCAGCTGCATAAAATATAGCAAGTTTTATTGTAAGGAAAAAAAAAACTTGCAGCAGCACTTAACAGATATGGAATAAGCATGTAGGTTATGTATTTTTTACTAAACTGGTTCTATTAAAAACTATTCTCTGTACACAAACATCTCTGTCCATCTGTTTACTTGGCTACAATTGTTATTGGCCATCTTTGTTGGTGGTAATAAATCTAAAATAATAATACTTTCCCTGAATACTTGTAGCCATAAAACTGCATCATGTGTCATTTGACTTGCAGTAATTACCTCCAGATGTTACTTTGCACCTGAAGTAAAAAAAGTCAGAACAGATGTGTGTGTGTATGTGTGTATGTATATGTATATATATATATATATATATATTTTATTTTTTTCCCCCAATTCTTTTTGTAAAAAGACCATCAGTGAATTACACTAGTAGTAATAAGCTGCTTCAGTTTAAGTATTAACTCCACTTAATTATTGTCCCAGTAGGTCATTATACCACTTTCATGTCAAATGGTTTTTAAAAAGGTTGACCTGCTGAAACTATATTTACCAATCCTGATCCTCAGCACCCATTACCCTGCATTTATTTAGATGTGCCCCTGCACAATCATACCTAATCCAGATTACTGTAACGGTGTGCCAAGCTCAGAAGAGGTCTGGTACTGACTCAATAACGCAGGTAAAGATCTAAAACATCCTGCCAGTCACTAGAACTTTATTAACATGGAGAGTTTGGACATCCTTTACAAATCCGTTGAAACACTGATTGTATGAGTAGCTTTCCCATGGTGTAGGCACTCTTTTTGTACACTAAATAATTAACAATGTTGTAGTACAAGATGGGCAGCATTTCCTCTTTTTTTTTCTTTCTCCACCTCATACGGGTCAATCCCGACAGTAGCAATCTTCTGCATATATCTTTCCCTCGCACATTGGTCAAGAGTAAGTAAATATCTGGATCTAGTTTGCTTTGAAGCCACCGATGCCTAATGCTAGCCTACGAACATGGTGAGAATATAGCTTTGCACACATCCGGCCAAGATTCATGGGAACTATGTATAGAGTGGAATATTGACATTTTTAATATAATTATTCAGAATTGTTTAAGTTGCTATCTAGATCCTTGAAAGATCTTTTTTTTTTCCTGCCTATAACAACACTACATTTGTTGGCTGCTGAATATCCTCCAGACCGTTGATCTACCCAGTCTTTTTGAGTATTTCCTGTAAATTTATAAGCTTTATTGAATGTTAGTTGATAAACATGAATTTCTTTCCTGAAAAAGTGAGCCTTGCCTTTTGTAGTTCCGAGTGCAGCCTCCTAGTTAAAAAGTAGCTCATGCATCTGGGTGTTGTATTTCTATTAATGAGATAGGAGCCCATAAATACGTCTGATTATTGCTGAAGTTGTCTTTGACTAAGGAATGAATGCCAAATAAACACTTCACTAATGCACTTAAATCCACATTAGCAAGTGCAAACTAGTGTTTTGACCACAGTCAAAGGGGTCTTAGGCACCATAAATAAACAATAAATGACAACACTTCAGTTCCAAACTTTGGTCCAGCTTGCTGGCTGGTCAGGGCTAACACCCATGTAGGAGACTTGAAAATGTTTTTCTTAAGTGTTAATCTGTAATTTGGATGTTTTATTTTTTTAATACACAATTTTTGATATGGTTATAAAAAATACTCATACCTGTGTTAATGGAAATGTGTTTTTTTAGATGAACTGGCTTCAGTATGTAGTCTGTGCACGTCTCGTCTGGAGGACAGTGAAGGGTTGCTGTCTAAATTTTTGTATGCTGTGAATCTCTGTACTCCGCTGTTCCTGTGTATAAAAAGTATCTATACATATTTGGCCTTCTCTCTTTTAATGTGGCCAAATTTGAAAAGCCTTTAAACAAATTGCTCAGCAGGAGGAATTTGTGTGTTTGCCTACCTTGTGTTCAAATCTTGCAGAGGTTCTTCTCCATCCAGTTTCCAGCAAGCCAGTATCCGTGTTAGGCTCTTTTAGTACTTTATTATAATAGTGCTGTTACACATCTGTTGTTGTGTTCAGCCTGTTAGGACCAAATCTGAAATAAGTTTGTTGTTGCTGATTCTAATCCCTTAGGTGTGTGATACATGAGAAACTAAGGTCTGAATGTGATCACAGACCTGCATTTTCAGCCATTAACAAGATAAAAGTGTCTCTTTTGAATAAATGCCAGATATAATTGTGAGTGTTACATGAACAGTGTTTTTTCTATTGTCTCATTTAGTTGGTGGCCGTGGGCAGTACACACCATCTGGAACTTTGGGCTCTGTCCCACAGTCTGACACACATAATGAAACAAAACTCACACTCTTCCTTTTTTATGTTTCACTGCAGAATGCAGCCAACAAACTAACTATATTGACATTAACAATTATTTTCTTCACAGCACAAAATATTCATGGCTTTTATTCATTGCTGCTTTATTTATTGTTCCCCTCATTGACCCACTTTGTGCCTTGTTAAGTCGTGTGCTTCCAACTCTGCCAGCAGTATAAATAAAGCCATGCTGCTGGAGATTTGTGAAGCCTAAATACAGCAGCCACTGCGTCAGTGCTCCCCTCCTGGTCTAATCTCCCCAAAATGTTTTGAATTTACTCCCACGCTCCTTGTGCAGTGATCTGCTTTTCGTTCAACAATAAAATGCACTGTCAAATTTAGCAGAATGCATCTAGATTGGCAGTAAATTATCTGCACACTACTGTTCTGCAGCCCCTGTTATTTTCCCTCTAGACTCAGAAAACCGCCTGGTGGTTCTGTCTATTGCCTGCAGATTGTAACTGTCCACCTTGCAAACAGATTTGCTAGCACTTTTATTCTGCAGTTTATAGACCATACAAATGGTTGTCAAGCCTTTAGGAAGCTCACTGTAAATGTCATTCCACAGCAGTCTATCTCTACTTTGCACATGTTGAATTATTTTTAAGCTAGCCTTAAGCCAAAGACAAAGACAGTATTGTAAATCATGCATTTCCCAATGTTATGTGGAGACCTTCAATGCAATACTAGTGGAACGTTAGTTTCTTTTAACTTACTTACTTTTTTTTTTACTTACTTACTTTACTTGTTCGCTATAACGTCATTATAATATCGGTTGTGTTCAGTGGGGGAAAATTCCTACATTTTGGATGAATATCGAATTGAACATAAGTAGCGGGTAACTGTAAGTATTTCTTACGGTGCACTTACCTCTTTAGAGCTGTAGACTGCTCGTCAAATCCAAAAAGGCCACGTGGTGAGAACAGCTTGAGGGTCTCATCTTATTTATGTCTATTTAAACATAACGCTGCTAAACTTTAAAATTACAATTCCATAAACCAGTTTGTGGGCCTATGGTTGTTAATGACTCGTTAAATGTTCATATTTGATGGATTTTTGTATTTGTGCAAACATGTGCTGCAGTGTTAATTTGCCACTTTTTTGAGTCTGATTTTGAGTCTAATCTAAAATGACGTTTTGCGTATGTTTCAGAAGATACACATTGTAGCTGGCACAGGGTGTCCAAAGCTTAAGTGAAACTAATGAGGGTGTGTAGTAATTGTTTGTTGTGGATGTGTCTACACATAAGTTTTGTTTTCTTTATGTGTGTGTCAGTGAAAATATGTTATCACCATGGAAACTGCCAAGGCATCAGTGTTGTCTGAGCTACTGGCCCTGCAGTACCCATCTGATCAGTCCTGGGCAGTTACTTTTTAGTATTATATTATGTAGACTTATTCATAGTTTCTTCTAGAAACCCACATTATCGGTAATTCTTCATCCCAAAGTATAAAACACAAAGAATGGCATTTAGCTTTAATGACTATGTGGTAATTTATTGCTAACATTGATGCAGTCCTCACATCTTTTCTCCAGAGGCTTCAAAATAATTTACACCTCCCTTTGTGCGTGACTAATGACTTTCACATAAATACCCTGAAACTCTAAGAGTGTAAATGACCCAAAGGTTTTAATGTAAGACAACTTCCTGCGTCAGGAAAAAAACGCAAGAAATATAGAGCCAATAACTTAGTCGCTAAAGACTTTGCAAGATTTATTTGTAGTAAATATCTAATCTAGCAAAAATGCACCAGTTATGGTAGAAACATTCAAAAGATTCTCAATGATTTAAGGTGTGCAGAAGAATAATAACTATTTTGTTTATTTTTCAGGTGCTGGTTGATGAACAGGAAGGGATGAAATGACCCAAACTTTGACATCACTTCCTGGCTTTGGATTCAACTTATGGTAAGTGACCCTCATTACTACATCATACATACAGTTTTATATTAGGCTTTACAATCCTTTTGATGTGGGATACCTTTTAAAATTACGACCAATCAGAAGATTTCTAAGTTTAAATCAACAAGAAACTCAAACATTATCCACAGTTTTGGCTTTCCTTCCAAAGTTTATTTAAATCATGCAGATAAAATCAGGTTTGTTTTCCTTTCTGATTTTAGCACTTACCTTGGAAGGTCCACTTAGAAAAACTCTGCTAAAGCCATTTACTCAGGCCCACACTTCAAATCTTTTAATGTAGATGTTTTTCGTTGAGTCAAACCCATCATAATTTGGATGGACTGCACCTATTAAGCATATTATACAGATAATATTTGAATAAATTCTCTTTACGCATTGAAAACACTCTTGGGCCATGTTGTGTCAATTCAACTGTAATTTTAATGTTTAAGAATATTTGCACTAAAATTGAAATAAGGGCTCTGAAGACAAATTTTTAGATAAAAATGTCCTGTTACATAGTTCATTACTTTGGACCTTTTAACAAGCTCAAGTTGATGCACCCAAACTTTAACTTGTGCATCTTTAAATTGCACTCTTAAACACTTCATGTAGTGGTTGATGAAATTCATGACAACTTAAAAATATGGTTGTACAAGTCAGATTTTATTTAATGTGCTTTACAAGGATATAAATAATGGCCAAAATTACAAAAATTAGTGTGCTGGAAGCCCAAGCCTAAATATATTAGTAAATCAGCAGTGATGTTACCAAATAATCCGTATTTTCACTCAAAATACAACCTCTACAAACTACCACTTTTGAAATGTCCAGCCTTTATTTTGGTACCTTGTTTCCAGTGCCATTTACTGCAAATATTTTCTCTTTACATATATTAACAATGAGTTGGCAAAATATCTATATACATTTTATAATTGGATAATGTCTCATCCAAATAATACAGTAATACTGCTTTTAAAATAGTACATCTGCAAGATAATAGTAGAGCCCCGTGAGAAATGGTGGTTGACCTGACCTAGGAGTTAGCAAGCAACCTGCAACATTCACCCTCTGTACAATTATGAACATCTAGTTAAAGATCTTTTTTAAAGGATTGCCATCATTCTCAGGCTCAAAGTTTTTATCTCAGCATATCATAGAAAAATAATGTAACATTAAGACAACAGTAGACAAGAATTGCACAAGGATTATCATCATGGTAATAGAATACTCTTATATTAAACATTAAAATGTCGGGCAATACGAATAGAATACTTTTCTTTTTTTAAACACTAGATGCCATATTGTTCACATAGGCTCATCATTCATTATGAGACAGTTGTTGCATCTTGAGTGTGTTGTTACAGCAAGTCCAATCACATTTACACGCTTGTGCATATTTTTTTAACATTAAACAAAATAAAAAAAGAGCCAGCCATATATCCTGGAACCCATGCCAATAAATAAACATGCCCATTGTCTTTTACCAACAAATGCCCTGTTACCATACTCAATGTCTCCATGAATGCTGACCACATTTAAGCTCAACAATCATGCTTTCCAGGTGGAGTGCATAAAACTCAAGGCTGCTTTCAAATAAGTGTACATTCAGAGCAGACATCATCTGTCAGGATGCAGTCCTGTTAGTGTGTGTCTGTCTTTACTGGTCCATTGTTTTCAAGCATTGTGTGGATGAATGTTAAAGTTCTGTAGTCAACCTTAAACATTTTGGAGTAGAATCCATGTTTGTTGTCCTTTGCAGTCCATTTTGCATTGTATGTGTGACAAGGTCCATGTTTAGGGCTGGCTACATTCTTTGCATTCCACAGTAATAGACATGAGCGTCCGCCATTGCCCTGCAAATGAGATGACATCACTTATCGAGAGAGCCCTCACACACTGCCTCTCCACCGGCACCCCTGCTCAGCAAATCCAAAAAGGCCACCATGCGTCCCACAAGCCACATGCTAAACCTTTTTCCCCCCCATCAAATAAAACAAGTTTAATAAACAGGGGAAAATTTATGTCATTAGTTATTTTGAACACATACACAGACATGTTGAAAATAGTCCTAGAAAAACAAAAAGTAATCAGTCTTCCTGTGTTACAGGTCAATTAGAAAATCTAGTTTTGAAGAAAAAAAATTCACAAGTTTGTTAGTATCACCAAAAAATAACTTGATATAAAGATTCAAAGTTGAAATACATTCTAGTAGCCTGCTGGATGAACCAGCTTTAATCAAAGTTACATTGTGCTACATCACCTCTCCTCTTCATTTAAAAAATGATTATAAAGTCTGAACTTTCCTCCAGTTGAGTTCAGACAACATCCCTCGTCTTTGTCAGCTCCCAGACTAAGTTCAACAGACAGCTAAAACACTGTTACAGCTCTTAGAGCAGTATTTGTTGTTGAATCTCAATAAAGTTATCAAGGGTTAGACAAAGGGGCTGAAATGACGAGAAAAGCGAGGGATGGAGGGGAAAAAGGAGAGATATGAAGCCAAACAGTTGTACCTAATAACAGGAAGGAAAAAGACAAACTAAATGCAGAACAACAAACTAGTTGACTGACTAGAAGTGGAAAAACTGAACTGACCATTCTCCCTACAGGTGGAGACAGAAATGCACCACTACCCTGGGTTCAAAGGTCATGCGCCAGCCCTGCAAGCAGGAGGATAACAAAAAGAAGAGAAACATCGCAGCGCCAATGGTCATCATGCAGTGGACAGGCTCGGCTAATGAGGGCGGGACGAGGTGAGGTGTATTGAATTTTTGTTTTTCAGCCGGTGAGGTGACGCGGCGGCGTGCGTCGCTTGTGCCCAACTCCGGGGCTGGGCCCCGATACAGGGCAACTTCTGAAAGGCACGCACACACAGGAGTGGACAAGGCGGGTGTATGTTAGAAAATAGTGGTCTCGTACTTGGTGTTGACTCCTCTCTTTGCCTCCTGACCAGGCTCCACAATCCATGGCACATTGGCATGGCCCTTCTGGTCCATGGATGGCTGTTCCATCTTGAGGAAAAAGAGAGAAAGCAAAGACATGTAAGTCGTTTCTTTGTTGTTTTTTAAGCTAAGATGGGGAAAGAGGCAAAACACTGCATTATCTCAGTTTTGGAAAGCAACAATTTATTTATTTTAAAACTGAACCCAGGAGCTGATTTTATGTTCATTTTGTTGTTGGGAGTCAGGCTCAGTTAAAAGCCATTATCTTCCATCTAATACAACTCAGATTTTTCTTAACAGTTGCAATATCACACATTTTAATATTGAGTGATGGTGTTGTTAGTCCAGTTTCTACTATGAAGTAGTATTTTCGAAAGTGAACCCTGGCAATTACTTACAGTAATTGTCAAAATACATCTTTGTTATTATAAATAGTCAACACAAATTCTGCTCAGCTTTACTATCTGTTTCTATAGGTCGCATTACTCTAAATCTCAAAATTTAAACTGAGTACTAAAGATTGGCTTTCCACCCTTTGTTGGGAGACTGAAATGACATGGTAAAAGTTAAAGCTTTTTCTGTGTCTGTCAGGCTGTCCAGAAAAGCCTTGGCATTAAATTTACAGATGATGAGCAGCTGTAATGATGTGAATTTATAAAATGTTTAGTTCTGGTTTGTACAGAAGCTGTTTCCAGACTGCCTTGGGAACAATCTGACAGCCTGTCTGCTTTTTGGGCAGAGTTTCACAGACACTTCAGGCTGTAGAGTGACCAGTTCAGTGATTTGTGTGCGTTTTCTTTTGATTGGCTGCAAGTGAGCTGCGCCATCTGCTTTTTATCTGTACTTTCTCTTTTGGAGTGGAGGACAGATGAGATGCACATCATGCCCAGAAAGAAGACAGAGCATGTTCTGCTGTTTCTGGGCATAAAATCATCTCATCACTGTTACATTGTGCTAAACTGAGAGGCAAACAGGATATAGACATCAGTGATTCAGCCACACACGCTGTGCAGCGTGTACTCCTTTAATTTGGTGAAACCACAGTTAACAGATTTGCCATATTAATGTAATATGTCCATTGTTTCTAAAGCTCTGATCTTCATGAAATCATAACATTATGACAGTGATTAGAAGCCCATGTTTCTCCTCTAAAGAACCCTTCATGACAGTAAATGGCACTCATTTTTCCTTGTGATTATAAATGTTTCCAAAGAATTCAAGCACAAAAGTGGAAATACAGATAGGAAGCTGTGGGCACAGTGCCCTGTGACCATACATCATGTCAGATCAGTAGGATTCTTACACACAACTGTAGTAGTATGTTATTTGTATATTGGGAAAAGAAAAAAAAAAATCACTCTGCATCCTGAAGGGGGTTTATATATTTTTAAGTCTGAGTACGACTCGCCCCACAGGACAGGCTGAAGTAGAGCACCTGAACGAACTGAATATTATAACCTCACATCATTGTAGCTCCTGCCCGTCTCTTCTTCCTCTGAGGTACATTATAATGCTCCCATGATTTATTTTCTGTCTCCCAGCAAAGCTCACTAGGTTAATAGTAAAGCTAAAACAGCCTTTAGCCTTTGAGCACCTGTAGTAGTACTGGTAAGCAGAATTTGAAGCTTTTGCTCTCCTAGTGCAGGAGAATAAAATATGATAAAGGATATTTAATGAATACCTAAATGTCAACTCAGTTATACAGCATATTTTCTCACATAATAATCAATGTGAGTGCAATCTAAAGGGATAATTTGTAATTTTGAAGTGATGTTTAATGGAGTTGTCAGTAACTTTGAAATATCAGGCAGAAGTTCTCCTGAGGGAAACAGAGTGGGGCCAGTTCCAAAGCATTTCTGCCACGTTAAAACAACTTACCTTGAAGTTTGTGGTCCACTACCAGCAACACACAATGTTAAACATGCAAAGTAAAGCAGTGTAAAAATCAATTGCATAGCATTTGTTCAAACTTCCATGGAGTTTTTGATTTTCACTCCATCAGTGAATTCTACCCAGTTACCCTTTAATGGGCTGTGCTGTTTGCTGAAGCTGGTAACAGACCACTATGAAATGTGAGAATGGAGTTGTTTTAAGGTAGCAGAAATCCACTTTGGTCTGAGATTCAAAAAAAAAAAAATCGAAACTGTCCCTTAAACCTGTAACTGGTGGCTGATCAACAGTTCTTTCTCCTTATAATTTGGCTCATACAGATTTGCTTTTATGGTCTTATCCTTCCTTGAATCACAGTGGTCCAAACGATATGTTGAGATGGAAGAAATGAACTCTTCTTTGAGCCCCGATCCACCAAAATGAGATTTCTTTGTTCCATGGGGAGCAGTTGGACCCTTGCTGAACAAAACACCCATTTTCAGGGGCCAAGAACTGTGTTTGTATGTAACAATAGGCACAACCACTTACAAAACTTAGCATTTCTCTAAATCCTTGTTTTTTTTCCAGGTCTGAAGGGAGAAGCTGACACCCATCCATGTATACAAAACCATGGAGTTAGACATTTTTGCACTTTTGAGGCACTTGGTATGATTAAAATTTCTCAGCACACAGCATTTACTCTTGTGCAGCTGTCTTCGTTCTTTTGATGAGCTGCCTGGTGTGGAAGATGAAACTGTGCATACATTGGGTTAGAAACAAAACAGCATTGTAGGTAGTCAAAACCTGGATTAGCGTGGTTGTGGCTTTGTGCATATATATATAAAACAATAACTACTATTGAGTCCAACACTACATTTGTCTGCAAGCAACCACTCTGTTTTCAGGAGTGGAATTTGTGAAGTGGAACCCCAAATCTCCCTGATGCACTAAAATCAAGGTCCACGTTCAGCTTTAAATACTCACCAGCCACTATTCAATTACTTGTCAATCACATGGCAGCAACTCAATGCAGACGACGTGCTGAAGTTCAAATGGAACATGGAGATGTCTGGAAAATCTCCAGTGGACAAAAATGCCTTGTTGATGTTGGAGAATTAGTAGACTGGTTTGAAGATGATAGAAAGATTTTTAGCTCCAATTCACCCAGGCTCACTAAAATCTTACAATAAGACATTGTAAAAGCATTGCTGATCTGATAAGTCTAGGCACTTTTGCAAAATGGCCACAAAGACCAGTTCTTCTTCAAGCTGCTCGCATCCCACAGAGACATGGAGCACTACAGATTAAATGTGCAATAGACATGTCCCTCATATCATTTTCAAAACTATGCAAATTAACTCTGATTACTGATCCTTTTTGTGATTAATCAATTTTTTAACTAAACACAAAGTTCCTGTGTCCTAATCAAACTTCTTCTTGTTTTTAAATGTTGTCACCACAAAGGCATAACAGCAGTGGCTCCCTTGGTCCGAGGATGCCAAAAGGCATCCAAGATCCATGTAAGCTTAAAGTGCTTTCTGTAAACTCTAAAGATGCCTGTGCATAAAAAACGACATCGTCAAAACCATGTAGTAGATGCAGTGAGTTGCTACCATGTGATTGGCTGATTAGCTCTTTGTGTTAACAAGCAATTGAACAGGTATACCGAATAAAGTGGGTACTTAGTGTATTATCCACGGCAAATGAAAAGGTTTGGCTAGATGAGACTGACCACTTTTTTATATCAGTGCTACAAAGTATAAATATGGAAAAAAGGCAAAGTAATGAATGAGAAACTGTCACCGCAAACAGAACAGAATGAAGATTAGGCTGAATAAAACTGAACCACTTACACATGTGGCTTTCTACTCGTCTTAAAAAAATGTGGAAATGAAGAACAGAAGAAGGAAAAGTGTGGAAGACCTGGAACTGAGCTTTGTGAGGAAGATGGAAGAGTCGAGGGGGTGGAAGAGGAGGGTAGAGAGGAGGCCGGTGAGGGGTGTAAATGTGACCCAGTGACCAGCGGCTGGTGGGAGATTTGATGACCTACAGGGGCAGAGGTCATACTCGTCAAAGTGAGCTAGCTCAACATCACTGACATCAACAAAGCAGCACGGCAAAACCACAGCAAAGACACAGCAGCTGCATGGCAACAGGAAAATGCAACAGCACTCCAAAACCACAGCAAAAACCATGGCAACAACATGATCGCCCTGGCAACAGCGTGGGACAGCAGCATCACTGCAGCTGAAGCAAACTCAAGCTGGAAAAGGCAACAATATGCCATGTCAATCTAGCAGCCACTGCATGGCAACAACACTCCCACCAATATGAGAATGAAACTGTGACTGAAGAAAATAGAACTTTGGAAAATAGTCTCTTAAAGCCACTTTTACAACAAATTCAAATGAAATAGGACACTACTTGTTGATATTTATTGCCATAAATGAGTGAACACGATATTTAAGATTAGCAGCAAGGCAAACAAGACTCAGAAGGTGACACTTGTGACAAACCAGGTTTGAGATATATTCATAGTCCAAGTTCATTACTTTAGCATTCAACAGGCTACTTCTTTTGATTGATTCCTGTCAACAGGCATTGACCTTTACTATCTTTGCTTCTCCGTTTTCTGTGCTCTTAAAAATTACACATTTTATTTCCACCATTTATTGTCCTCTGCTTATGTAAGGTCATGGCAATTACTCCAGACCTCTTCCCATGGAACAGTTTCCTGTCCCTCCTAGGGAATCTTGAATCTCACCCCAGTTAGATAAAATCATTATTGTAGCAAATTGTACCCCATGTCATTTTTCCTATATTGGTGTGCCCACAAAATATCCTAAGAAGTTTAACCAAACCACCTCAAATGGTTTCAATACAAAAGAGCTAAGGGTCAACTCCAAGCTCCTTGTTTTATCATTAAAGCTAAAATTATCAACAAAAAAGGACAGTCCTGTACAGCAAGTAAGGGGACAAGTACATGCTAGCGCTGCTTTCAGCAGAAACATGGAAGCTTAAATTAACTAATATACCATCCTTTACTACATTTATTGCCATTATTTATCTGTGAAATTAGAAACAGTGATAAACTATAGTTTGTTTAGAATCATGTGTTTCAATGTTATTTTGAAGTGACGCTCATATTACAACTTCACACCTGCACTGATTTGGAAAAACTAAGATCTGTTTGAGTTGAGGAAAATTTGTAACCAGCTGTGCTTAGAAAATGTAAACAACACAAACATTACACTAAAACGTAGAAAGATCTGAAACAACGGCACTATTTTACTGTAAAACATAAGGAGATGCCGCAGGATGGTGATTATGGCTGGTTGGTGGCAGGAATATTAAGTGAATCCTGCAGCATATTTGCCCTGCTGCACACCACAAGTCATTAACTCCTCCATATACACACATATAGGAATGCAGGGGAAGAAAAAAGGCAATTAATGGTTAATGTAATGGTTGCCGACTCAGCAGACTGTGTGTACATATGCCATCGTCCATCATCGCTGGAGGCATACAACCACTCTCAGATTCTGCATGAGGTCCTCTTTCATCACCATCTTGCATCTAACTTTAGAGAGCATGAGATCACTCCTCTGAAGCCACCATGGTCGTCTCTTTCATGACTCACACTTTACAGATATAGAGATCTAAAATTTGTTTTGAGCACACTTATAGCAGCCGCGGTCAAATGATACTGGCTCCTTCAGACAGACGCTGCTGAGCCAGATGACGTATTTAAGGAGGAGGGAAATGTGTGCAGAGTGGGTGACAGCAACTATTTTTAAAGTTCAAATTTTTTTGGGGAAAAAAAGCTTCGACTTCGCCTGTAGAGGCACAAATCCTTTTTATGTGGGTTACTGCAGCACAACATATGAAAAACAGGATGCTTGAAGAGACTATCAAATTCGAAATAGCTCTGCACACTACATCAGTATCAGTGACGATCTGATAAACTGGAGTATCATTCTCCATACATCTCTTTAGCTTTTAGCAGCCCCTCACACGAGCATTCTTTATCCTCCTAAAACATCAACACACAGACTCTCACAAACCCAGAGTGAGCTAGCAGGACTCCCTGGAGCACTATGCAAACAGACCTCATCAATCAGCCAACGGTGTAGGAGACTACAGGGAGAGGAAGACCAAGCAAGACGTTTAACAGATCAAATATCCACATAGACCTTTGCCACTTTGTCCGCTGGGCCAAGCCAGGACACACACAAAAAGACACGAGCAGCCAGGATAATGCTAACGAAGAGTGGAATATGATGAAAAATGTGCGGTGACAAGAGACTGGAATGGCTCGTATTTATGGACTGATTCAAATGAAAATGTGTGTTAATGGAATGCTGGTTAGTGTCGATCAGAAGCTAATATTTAAAAGAAAAAAGTTAAACTCGAGTCCGAGGGTTAAAGAAGCAATGTCAGAAGTGAAAATCCATCCCAAAAGACAACACTGATCATGATTCCTTCACAGAGTATTAAAATTTAAATCTATGATAAAGCAGAGGATGACGGTAATAAAAAAGTTTGTATTCTGCAAAGGATTTCAGGTACTTTTTCCATTTTGTTCACTTGAAACAGATGACCTGGAGAACCTCCAGGATGGATTTTCTCTCAGTCAGTTTTGGGAGCGTACTGATGCTTACTGATTTGCGGATGTTGATGCGGGGTTTGGGAACAGGTTTGCTGGGCTTGCTATCAAAGCTTTCTGGAAGTGTCGACGATCCGTGGCCACTCTTCCTGGCTTGCAGGGCCAGCTGGTAGGCCACCTCAAAGGCCTGGCCAAGTGTCAGGATGATCTCGTAGGCCAGATTCTAACAAGACACGAAAAGCAAACAGCTGTGAGAATACAAAATAAAAGCCTGATGAGCCTAAAAGTCCAGAGTGTCAGGACTGACCACATCAAAAGCAGTGAAGACGTGGCAGTAGTGGTGACTGGATTTGAGGTCTTTGGTGATGTAGGCAAACGTCGACAGATCCTCTGGATCCTGAGCAGCGCATGAAATGTTGCGGATCTCATGCTCTGCTATGATGTTCTGCAGAGAGAAGTGATACACAGAGACTCTGTTCATATTCTCCACTGAGCGCCTTCATGAAAAAACAAACTATATTTATTATTCATCCCAAACCCTATCATTATAGCACAGTACTGGCTGGAATTTGTCCTCTGGTTATGTCTCTACTGAACACTCAGACTTTGTTTTGTGGTAATTAAAGCTCGTCTCACTGCAGTGAATAAAAGGACATCGTAACCCAAAAAGAAAGTTTTTAGGTTGGAAGTTTTGTGATGAGTGCTGGGAAATTCAGTGAAAGTAAAGCACATTTTAGAGGAAGGGTTTAAAAGTTTGATAATTTTACATACAGTAACTGAATAAAAACCGTGCAGAGAAATTTATTTTTATAATACCATACCATAATACCATACAATGACTGAAGTACTACATCATACCAGATAATGTGTTTTACTTCTATCGAGACCTGTACTAGTTATTTTAGTATAACTTAACTTTACCCAAATTTTTTAATTCAGTCATATCTTAAGATAAAACCTTTTTAATGTTTCTTGTCAATATATTTCACAAGTGTGTGTCCTTATATCTGAGGACTTGAGATTCCAGATGGAGTTTCATCAGTCAATGGTAGGTGGTGATAAAGAGCCGATAAAGAAGATTATTTAATAAACTGTACTGGAATAAAATCCAACGTATTGAACATTAATTGCCGTCAGCTTCCTTTTCTAACATCGCTGATGTATCTCTGTCTGTCGTTGTGTATTTGTTTTGTCTTGTGAATGGCCTACTTAAATGTTTTGTGCACCAAACAATCCTAGACTGCTGCTGCAGTTTCTAAACTCTTACTTTTCCCTCACGTCGTTCCTTAAAATAGATATCAGCTCATGTTTTTCTCTCGTCTGTCACCTCTGAATTCTCTATAATGTCCTCAATTACTTGGCTGAGTAACAGTCTAGAAAGTCCATTTGTGATTCAAAAACTTTTTGTTTGAGTGAAGGAAGCTGCTCTGCTTGTGCTCACTTTAAATTCTGCAGATATTATCTTAGATCTGTGCTTTGACAGAATCCTGTCTCACAGGATTATAGGTGAATTTTTCCTCTAACATTCATCATCAAGTTATAAGACTTTATGTAAACATTATGGCCTTTTTATAAATCTCCATTAAATTTAATAAGGTGCAGGTGGACCCCAGCTGGAGACTTACCTTCAGACTACCATCATATTCTTAATCAATCAAAAATTAAACAAATTGAATCTGAAACCTCAAAAACTGGTTGATTTGAGGTAGATTTAGGCACATGAGGAAGTTGATTCCCTTTTGTAAAATAATGCTCATTCTTGGCTGCACACACAGACCGTTGTTGTTGTTGTTTTTTTTAAACATCTAGCTTGTTGCTCATCTGAACTTTTTAGTCTTTTTTTTTTTTTTTAAATTCACTGGACATGGGTTTAAATCAGCGAGGCTGCCACAGAAACCAGACATCAAGACTTTGATGCTGATCAGACATAACACCTCAGAATGTCCCTCGTGTTCAGTGACCTTTCATGTGTTGTCGTAGGCGGTACTGGAGTTGTCCATGTTACCTTATTGGTGGCATCGATGAACTTCACTCCTTTGTAGGACACTGAGAGCACGATGGTCGGTACTTTCTTCATCTGTTCTGTCGACTTCTTAGAGTGCAGCGAAAACGAAAAGTAGAGATAAAAAGAAGAGAGACAGCGGTGACTTTTAAACTTTGAAGTCTTTAAAGCTGAAAGATGTAATTAGTCTCATATTAATCAGTTTGGTTGGTGGAATAAAAAACTAGGATGTATTATCTAATATAACAATCTATTGATTTACTCCTCAATTATTTAAAATCAAATAACCTATAAAGGTCAAGCTTTGTTATAGGCTTCTGGAGAATGTAATAAGGCTTGAAGCTGCATACTGTATATCTCATTACATACTGTACCTATGTGGAATATATTATACAGTGAGGAGCTGTGAATTTACAGCCATTACCCACCAAGCTGTCATCCTACCAGCCAGAGCTTTAATGTATTCAAAGATGTGCGCTAAGTCCCTTTTCTGCCTTCTCTTGTTTTCGTCTGCTCACACTGGATTTCCTTTCAGAAAGCCATTGTCTGCGATTCTTTCTGTATCTGTTTATTTTCTTTGTTCTGTTCTTTCCTCCTCCTTGCTGCTGCACGTCGACCCCGTCAGGATCAGGTACTGCCTAAGAAAACTGACAAAAGCCTTTCCACTTTGCTTTGTTGGCAGATACACGGCTGGGCTGTGAAGTTGGAATTTAAACATTCACATCGGCCTCCATTATTGTCAAGGGATAGATAAAAGAAGCTATGCTGGGAGCAGGGACAAGTGAAGGTAAAGGAAGAAGGTTCATTAACAACGCTATAAAAGACAAGGTAATATGATACGCATCTCATTGCACTTCATTATAACCTCAGTGGTGCAAAGGTGTGTCAAGTGAGGATGGAGGAAGGCAAGATGGCCCCTGATGAAGGAGGCAGAGAACAGAATGCTTTGCTCATGAATATTAAAATTGATCTTTACACTGCAGCAGTTTAGGATGAGAGTGTGAAATGAACCCAGAACGAACAGAAAGAAAAGACAGATAACCACAAAAAGGGGAAAAGAACCCAGTGTAAGCAGGAGAAGGGCATGGCAAAAGGAAAGATAAGGTAATTAGAGGTAAAAGGCGGATTGTGGGGGATCAAGACTACCGTAAAAAGAAAGTCAAAATAAATCCCTCAATGCACTTAATCCATCAACAAGATCATTTAGGTTTGTCTCAGTTCAAGTGAGCGTGAGGGTGATCAGACCATGGAACCGTGGCCTCAAATTTAAACCAGCTCTGACATAACCAAAGATGAAGAAACCTGCACTCAGGCTGACTGCTTATAGACTAAAAAGGAGGTTTAGCTTTTTTTAAAGTACAACGTTTTATCATTTGCACTAAATCTAAGAGATAAGGATGACAGCACTTTTTTAAAAGTTATATTACAATATTCATTTTTGACTGGATCATAAGTGAAGTGCATTAAAGTTGAGCCTTACCCTCATCTTGGCACAGGCATCTTGCGTGGACTCTGTCCCTCTCAGCTCTTTTACCAGCATGGAGCCGAGATACTGATGAAAAGACACAAACAGGTTTGGGGTAAATACACACCCAGTTAAAGATGTTTGTCAGTACTGGATGTGACAGTGTTTTTATTACTGTCCTTCAGATGAACCAACAAAAAACATGAGCTTTAGACTGGAGAGTTTGATAAAAACAGCAGAGATCTTGGAATCGGAATAAATTGTCATTTTGGTACATCAAACCTAACCAGCGATCCTGACTGAGTTAAACTGGAAATTATGATGTTTTTGAAGTAAAGCTGCGCCAGTTATTCTCTAACTACAGGGAATACCGACCTACATTCAATCTGCAGATGGACTTTAGTGGAAATGACTGAGATTGAGTCTAGCAGCAGGGACAGTCATCCTCTGTCAACTTCCTGTGCAGTTTTGATGAAGATGACTGATAAAGCAGTCAGAGACTTCCTCAAATCTGAGCAGACCATTCGGCTGCCATCAAAGACACTCAGTGGGACACCACTTTTTTGTACCAGTGCTGCTTCTGACTGGGTCCACTGCTGGCAGCTGTTTCACTGCCACGGCTTCTGGCACTGGTGAACCCATGATACACTAGTAAGCCATAACATTATGACCACTGATGGGCAGCGTGATCAAGAGTTCTCATTTTGTTACAAGTCAGTAGTCTGTTAAGAAAACCTGAATCATCTATCCTCCAAAAGGTTTTAAAAACAAAAGGTGGCTGCTCAACAATAGGAATGTAATCATAATATGTCTGAAAGATGTATTTTGTGTTTATGATAAAAAAGTTTAAAGTGAAAACCTCAGAAGAAAAAAAAACTGTTGTATTAGAATTTCTTGTTAAGTATTCGGATCGTCTTCGTGTTCATGTCTTCACTGAGCAAGTTTCCATTAAGTCGTATGAGCATAGGGTTTCATTAAATACACACAAACACACAGCAGTGATTACATCAACCTTGAAAGGCTCCCAGAGGTCCATTAACGCTGCTGTCTGGCAGATCCTTCTGTCTGGATGTGACTTTACGCTATCTGATTTAATAAAGAAGCTACTAATGGTGACAGTGTTTTACAGAAACTATGTTTATGTTGACATTAATGGGTGTGACACTCACCACCCTGCAGTGCTTGTCCGGCTTATAGAAAGGGCCTTAATCCCTAAAGTGGGGAACCTAACAAACCACTTTGCATGTAATTCACTAAAAACCTTAAGATGTTTTTTGTCCCATCAGTTCTAACGTTACAGTAAAGGACTTATCTCAAAGATTTTAGCATTGGCCTCACATCATTTATCTTGCATTTGCTTACAGACAAATTGGATTGCAGGATAATTTCATTATATCGTACATACACAGACTTTGAATCAGTCTCCCTTTAGCTAAGGAGTCTGGTCCTTGGCATATCGGAAAAAGGTTGTCTGGTCATGTTAGTACTTTGTCTTGAGTGTGGTTAACAACATTAGATTATTTTTCAAATGCCGACTTGTCTAATGAGTGTTTTTAATTTGTATTGTTTATTATGACCTTAAAATATTTATCATAGGCAACAGTCTAACCAGCCAAAGATTTGCATTAATTATAAATGAAACTGACTCAGTACTCTCGTTGTGATTAGTTTGTATACAGGGAGCTGCTCCCTCTGCTGATTGAGCTGCTGTCTGACTTGCCCTGAACACCTAAATCATTTTTTTTAGTCATGTAAATAAAAAATTAAATACAAATATTCTTGTCCATTAGGTATTTTTACACAGTGTTGAGATTACTTTGCTGGCATTGATGAATAGTGTAGTAAAGTGTATTAATAATGTTAGCGTGCCTGCAGGGTTTATGGGAGAAGAATCTGTAACAATGCTGGATAATATTTTTGTGCTGTGCTTTTAAGTTGACATAATAAAGTTCAGCTGTTATCTAAGATGGTGCTGAAAGCGGTGAAGACAGTTTTGTTTAGAGCTGAAGAACAAGCACAGAAGCATCCTTTATTCTGCTCTGGCTTTTTACCAGCCATCGTCTTTCCTCTATTTAAAATAAACAATATTCCTTCTGCTTCCCCTCCTATCAGTGTCTTGTCGCTCCAATTTGTTTCTATTCACTATCCAACTCCTTCACGTTGTCAGTGCTCATGCCGAGTGCTCGTCCTGCCACTCTGTCGAGACTCTTACTCATTTATCTCACTTTCTGAGCTTTCTTGAGGCTGTTGTACCAAGACAGAGAGCACCACCATGTTTTCTTTGGTGGCCCACCCATTGTTCATTTCTTCAAATAGTCCAAGCTGCTGTTATCAATCCTTTTCTTTCTCACTGCCTGCAGTAACAGTGAGGCAGGTACTGTTTTAATCTGACTGCCTTGTTTGGGAGAATGATGGGGTCAAAGTTTACCTGCCTTTGAGTTGGTAAAGGTCGTCACTGAGCCAAACTGGTATGTATGAATTAGGAAGGGAGAAACAAGGTGTAGCACACCAGTCTAACCAATAACACTGTTATTCAGCTGATTCCAAGATACCTGCTTGCTACTATTGTTTTGGTTTTATTTTGCACCAAACAACAAAAAAAGCAGCAGCTTTACAAGGCATCTTTTTGGTGCCAATATGGTGCAACGTCTGTGTGAAAAGAGGGTCATCATAGCAGTTGTGCTCTTGGTAATATTTTGTGCAGTGGGACCAACACAAAATATCACTGAATATTTAGATACACACGAGTATATCTAAATCATAGAAAATACAAGACACTCAATACTTTAGGGTATTAGATTTGTTTTTCTGCAGGGCTCATCTTGCTTCAAGTTTATACAGTAATCATTTGAGTCTGGATGGACTGTAGGCAACCTATCAGGTGAAAGGCTGCATCTGTGATAACATCTTTTATGTAACTGAGAAGAACTGAAGAAAGTGGAACCTAAAATAAAAGTTAAAATGGTGAACTCACATAAGCTTCGTAGTCACAGGACTGAAAGATGAGCTTCTCCGGGTGATGCTGCCAGTACTGCACAGGAGTGGACGAAGTGGCCTCGTTGGGTGGACGCAATGTTATTGGCTCACACCATTCACCCGCCTGAAACAACAAGCAGTCACTCTGCTACAATCAAACACGGAGTCAAGATGTGACTTGACATAAAAACCTGTTCTAAGATGTCACAATATTGACCTGAGAAAAGAGTTCACCAGCTCTCCCAACAGAACTCGCACACCTGAAGGGCTTGATTCAGGGAACATACAAGAGGAAATTAAACTACGATGAATTACTCTCAGCTTGTACAAGTTCCCATACGAGCCTCACCTGAACACTCTGCTACTGCCCCATGACCTGTCTTCTTTCTAAACAGCAGAATTAGATTATATTAAACTACATATTTCTCAAACTTTTGGGGATAAAATGCTATCTTTCATTTCATTCTTTCGTATCGTCTGTATGTCCATATTTGACTGTTTTTATTTGCCAAAAAGTTGGACAAGGAAGGGATTTTCAATATAGATACAGAGATGTTCAGTAAACATCTCCAGAAACATAGACAAGCCAAATGAAGGTTAAATTCTGCTGGTTTTATAACTTTGAAAAAAGGTTTGTTGTGGGCTACTTTAAAAACCAACAGATGTGTAAAAAAAAAAATATATATATATATTTGAAGTAATTTCTCTTTAGGTATTTTTCCTCCCTTGAAAACACAAGGAGGGCAGAAGAACCAGATTAACAAACAGTAAAATGGTCACCAGACTTAACAACAATAATAAAGTCAAAGTGAGGGAAATGACAGAGGAAAGATCTTTCCTCCTTCCTGTGATATTACCCTTCTATTCCTGCCCAGCTGAGTCATCAGTGCCACCTCAGAGTGTTGTTTTTGGATAAAGGGAGATACAATGTGACGTGCATGTATTTAGGATTCAGCAGGATAGCCGTGAGTGTGTGTGTGTGTTAGTCTGCAATGATGAGCTTTGTGATTCACGCCGAGACACAAAGAGACCCTAATCAAACTCAATCACAACACAGCTGCAGTGGTAGACGTTTGCACACATGTGAGGATCTGGATTCTTGTGCTGTCGTTGATTAAATTCAAAAGTTCTTTTTTGCGTTTTGAATGAGAGACTTTTTGAAAAATCTAAATATTTACTTAGAAATTTTACACCTTTTTTAAAAAAAAAAACCTTTACTAGTACCTTTAATCTAAAGTGTCTGCTTATGTTTACAGTGGTGTATTTAAAAACATGCCAAAATACTGATGACATTTTATACTGTAAGTTATGGTTAGCCTGTTCCCCCTTCTTTTTCTTCCCTCCCTGTCTACATCCATCCTCACCATGCTGACTTGAGCCATCTGTCGCTCCAGCTTGGATCGCGGCACGTCCTCAAAGTAGTTTTCAGTGCTGCGCTGTCTGCGCCGGGCGTCCGCCTGCATGATGAGGTGCTGGACGTCCAGAGATCCGCCGGGGACCCCCGCCGTATACGCTGCCTGGCCGACTGAAGGGCTGAGCTGGGGAGGGGTGTGGTTTCCCCCGGGCTCCTGGTGCAAGAAGATAGGGAGGGTTCATTCATTATTTCATAATGTGCTGGGCCACTGCTGCTGGTACAAGTAGGCACATGAACAGTAATAGAACATTTTAGTTTTCAGCTTCAGTTTCAACATGCCACAAGAGAAATGTTATCAGAACAATCTGAGAAATGTGTCAGTGTTTGTCTATTATAGCCATTACAAGATAAATTATTCTTTTAAACAAATAATGATCATTTAAGAGGTTATCTAGGAGAATATAAAACCTTTAGAAGAACAACAATTTTCTGTATAGTTAGGCTTTAAAATAACGTATTTTTATAGAAACAATTCAACTTTAGCAGACTGGACATATTAGAAATGTTTTCAGTACCATTTTAGCAAAAATATCTATTTTCTTTTCTAACATTTTACAGGGACAGTGCACATTTCTTACTCTGGTAAATGGGGACGTGGCTAAAGCTAGTCCTTGTTTCTCTTTTGTTCCTTGACTGGATACTAAGAGTGTCCTACTTTTATTAAAACAACAACTAAGAAAGTAGTTTTTAAGATATTGTTATTTGATTTGTGGGATTCTGAAAACCACAGAATGTTATCAATAATTGTTTTTTTATTTGCCATAACTCAGTTGTTATTAGGAGACCTACAGAAATGAAGCATCAATCTAATTTTTTTTAGTACTTCTGTTGAACATAGGGCCTCTGCTGGCTTAGGAGCACAAAGAACAAGAGATCATTTCCTGGACATTACAGAGCAGTAATGATTGCAGAGGAAATCCTCCTCCTCGTAATTATTATTCAGAACAACCCAGCAGAAAGACAAAGGCAGTTTGTTGGGGGCTCAGTTGGGAGGCTGGATCTCCCCAGTAGAAAATCTACATCCATCTGGGAAAGAAGTGCCGTTTTCTACTTCCTCTTAACTTTTATCTGCATGGTTTTAGATGTCGCTCAGTAATATTGTGTTTCATATAACGTGCCATTTGCTTACAGATCTTCACTTACCCGTAAGGAGATGGCCCGTGGAGGTTTCTGCGGAGTGTCTTCGTGTAGCCGGTCTCCCAGTGAGGCCAGGATCCGTTTTCTGTGTCCAGTCAGATTAATCTTTAACACCTAAACAAACCAAGAAACATTAAATTGTGATTAACAAGAAATTCCTTTTGAAAGAGCTGGAAAAGGTTGTAACATTTGGAGCAAAATGTGGTTTTCTTTTCTGCAGCTGCACCTTATTTGAACAAGAAAGGAGATGGTGTCATCTTTGCTGAATAACCTGCAAAACTGATACTGAAATGATGACTTCTATTTTAATTTACATAAATTTAGTGTTTTGTGAAGAACAGCACTTAAAAGGCTCTTTGATGGGGATATATATTCATAAATGAAGGGGATTAGAGAGAAGTTTCACAGAATAAAACACTAAAGAAGGAAAGAGGCATTTAAAGGAGTTCACCAATGAGCAGAGTATTACCATTACTGCTGCGCAACCAACACAATGACAGAGGAAGTCTTTATTACTGCTAATACGTTACAATAACTGGTATTTATTACTTAGTTCTTTTTTAATTACTACACATAAAAACAATATGCCCCAAGATGTTTTATGTAACTGGCCCTCTATCATTTTAATAAACTGCTTAATTTGTTGATGGTTGATTAGACATTAAATTCATATAAAAGAGATAGAGCTAACCATAAACACACTCTAAAACCAGTACACATTATATTCTAACCCTCTGTGTAAAACAGGGTTTATTTTTCAGCTTCAGAGCAGGTAGCAGGTAGGTTTTCTTACCTTACTTGACTTCTATGCTTAAGATGAAGTTAGTTAACTAAATCTTGGCCTAATAAGTTCCTCATAGTTTTAACTTTTTTGATGCATGTTCACCTTTAAGGTTTTCGATATATAAAACATTGCTTCTGAAAACTGAGTTTTTCAAGACATTTTGCTCCATAACACTTCAGATGCTAATTTGACAATACAAGACTGTGGCAAGTTCATAATTGTCTATTGATTCTCCCCAGGCACTCATTACACAAGCACAGGCAGATAAAAACACACAGTTGGACTCCAGTAAAAGCCTTCGTTCTGTCCTTGGTCACCAGGCTCTAACTGTGCCAGGTACTGAGTTTTTTTTTTAGACAAGCAGAGACGTGGCAGCCTGCTGCACTGATGTTGCTGGCACCGTCTGCACCTTCTGGCACCACACTTCAGTATACAATAGGGTTTCTTTTTTGTTATTTTATATGCCTGCTGCTGGAGGTCTGCCAATAAATGTATACAAGAGTGTGAAAAAGGATGTGTGTGTGTGTTTGTCTCCAGGGCAGTAGGGCGATAATTAGTCTCAATACGAAGTCTTTCTGTCAGTTTAATGATTCTCCCGACAGCCTTGCTTTGACTCAGCACAACATAAAATCTCTTCCACCAATTAATGTTCTACATCTGCTAAACAAACAATAGCGGAAAGAACCAATGAGGACAATTGAGAACACACAATCAGAGAATAAATATCTGTCATGCATACTGATCCAAGTATAAACACAGATTAAATGCAAGTGTTTTCTAAACACTCCATCCTGTCCTATTTAATTTTACTCTACGTCACTAAATACATATGTGCTCTTTAAATTGTGAGTAGTTAACAGTTTATACAGTGATCAACAAAAGCCTAGACTACAATGTATATGAGTTTATTTTCCCCTCTTTTTTGGCCTTGACAGGTTATTTTAGGCAGAGCTAAATTGAGCAGGTTGTGGAAATACTAAAGCTGCGTCATGCTTCATCCAGAAGTTTTTCTTACTCATCCTTTCTGTCCCGTTCTTTTTTTTTTTTTAATTGATGAGCTTTTTCTCCAAAACTACAGCCTTGATAAACTGTCAGTGATGTGATTATACCTCGGTCTGAACATGAGGCATTAATCCTTTGTTCTTGAAATTAATTACTGAAAAGTAGCTACATGACCTTACTGTCCTACATACTTTGAGTTGTTTTTTTTTCTCCAAAATTTGTAAAAAAATAAAAATAAAAAAATAATAATAATAATTTAAAAAAAGTTGAGCAGCAACTACAGTATTTGAATCAATATAATGTTCATGTTTTTATAAAAACAACAGAACTTTTCTCCTTGCATCCCCCAAACAGTTGCCTATTGACTTCTACAGTAGTAAACACAAACTATTAGTTAAAATTGCATTTAAAAATAAGATTGCTTTAACTCTGCACTGTAGAAAAAGTCCTGGGTGATGGGTATTTTTAGTCTATAGAAAAGATTATGAAATATTCAGCCCTCTGCGTGTCTCCTGTGGGGCAACAGCATGACTCAGTCCCCACATTCCTGTTTCATCACAGACAAAATGCACACACACACACTTCCAAAAAGAGCACAGTAATTTCTCTGCATGGTGCGAATCAGTGTGTTACTTTTTGCCTTATGCAACAGCTTCCACTTCAAATACACTAGAAGCCTCAACCTCAGCCTCAAGTTCAATTGTCACCATAGCAACAATGAGCTGCTGCAGCAGTCACCCACACACACTCATCTTCTTAAAAAAAGGAATATGGATGTGCACTTACACACACAAACAGCCTAAACAGATGTTCAAAGCCTGGAGTTGAAGATTATATTGTTCCTGAATGGATGAGAATTTGAATGCAACCTAACAATTATTAAAACTCTCTCTCCCACTCTGTGATGTCTGGCTTCAACATCTACCCATTTACATTTAAATAATATTCAAAGCAGCTGTATATACTGACAGGAGCATTACCTCAGCCTATACTCCTTTGTAGCACCTCTGTCACCGTGTGCTCCTATCAGGCTCGTTACGTATTCATTAAAGCTCAACTCGATTCACATCAGCTCAGAAAGCTGAAATGATATAACCTTGATAAAGCAACACTTGTATGTTCTGTTCCAGCAGCATTTTAATGCATCAACAACAGGAAAAAAAAAGGATGTAGAGAAGAAAATGTTTGATGGCTGCTGACACCACTGTGAGTCCCATTTTTTTCTTATCTTTTCAGGAACAGCACATCTTGGGAACAGTTGGAAATGAACAAACAATTTTTGTTTTTGCTATAATATTTTATGAACTAGAAGTGGAGGCAAACAAACATTTTTACCTATATATATATATATTTGCAAAAGGCAGGACTTGCCAGAAGATTTTTTTTTTACCTAACGAAAAAAAAAGTAAAACAGTAAGGAGTGGCCAAAGCTCAGTTCAAGCCAAACTGTGTTGTTTGATCCTATAAAAGAGCAACTGTAGCTCCAATCACAGAAAACAAATGTTCATGTTGGTTCTGATAGAAACGTGTCAGCACACACAGCACATCACAGTCTGTTGCATAAAGAACTGTGTGGCTGCGGGCTGGTTGGGGCGCTCACGCTGAGCCATGTTCACACCCAAAAGCAACTACAACCAACACACAAGCATCAAGACTGCATAATGGAACATGGGAAGGTGGTATGGTCTGATGGCTCACAATTAATTTTATAGAAGTTAGACAAAGCTGAGGACTTCTGTATCACCGCATTCAGAGGGCAAGCACAGTTCTTGCCTGAATGGTTAGAGTCATTTTGGTAGCAAATAGGTAAACTACCGAATATGTGACATAAATATGAGTTTATATTAGTTATGTTTTAACTAAAGCATCAGAATAAATTCCACACTTAGGTATTTTCATAAATCACAACAACAAACCCACTCACCTGATGCTGTTGCTCCTACACTAATGTGTATTTAATGTTAACCATTCTGCAGCTCAGGAGCAGAATCACCGCATAGAAATATATGTTTGGTTTTTTGTAATCAATCTAAATATTTTATATAAATTGGTCTGTAGGGGAATATATTCTTAAAAATGCCCACTTGTGTTCATGCCTCTTTCCTGCACTTGATTCAGTCCAGGTTATTTTTCATGTATTAGGAAACCTACAGGCTAAAACTTTTTTTGAAGAATTTCTTTATCCACACAAGTCTGTGGGAATGTTGTCTTGTACAAAACTGGTCCATGATGGAAAAAAGGTTGATGCAGTTAGGCTGCCTCACCATGAAAATCTAAAAATTGGAATATATATTAATATTTTTAGTTTTTAAATGAGCATCATATAGCACAGTGTTTCTTTAGGATGATCATCACCACTGTGCAGCAGGAATAATACTGTATATCATTCTTACTGGTTTTGAAGTTATTAAAGAAAATGTCCAAACAACATTTCACTGTTCAACTCTTCTCTTCCATAATGTACATCTCCACCTGCTTCTGTGTGGATATGAAATGTAGAAGAATGATGTCACTGAGCAGCTGCAGTCCAGTGAGGGTCACTGTACCCTGTCGTTCTGGTATTATTACTCCAGTCTGAAGTAATTTGGGGCACAGTTTGCCTCCACTGGCTGGCTGGACTCTTGTGTGTCGTCTTTGTGTGCAGATCAATGAACTAATCCTGTTAGTAGTCCCTCTAGCCCAGACTGAACAGGCTCGATTAACAGATTAGCCATCATGCAAATAACACACTTTCACTCAGCCATTTCCCCTCTGCAGCCCGTTGTCTTTCCTAAAACAATTAAACCACTAACTGACTCAGATTCTCTGAAATCAAAGATTTATGTTTGCCTGCATATGAACTGTTCCCCCTTCAAGTTATTTAGTTAGTGACGATTATAAAATATGCCAAAAACAACATTCTGCAGGATGAAACACTGTGCTTGGAACTGCAGATATTTGATCAACTTCTTTAAGATGTACTTTGGATCTAAATCATAAGAACACACTGACCTCTTTAAAAACTGGAGGAAGCCGATCGATGACAGCCAAAATGATGGCATATTTTGAAAAGAAACCAGCCCATCACTAAGCAGAAAGTGTTACAGAACGGGGACATTCACAGTGACCTCTCATTCAGGACACTGAAGACAAAAAGCCTTTTTTTGAGTCTCTTCCCTGGAGGGGAGGCTGGAGCTGGATGGCTCACTGGAGCATGAAACCCAAAGAGGGAACCAACAATCCAGTTTCTGTCCGCGCTCAAGCGAGCACGTAGTTTTAATGATGGAGAATGAATTAAAAGAAATCCTCAGTCTGTTTAATTTAAACTATGCCTCATCCCCCTTTCTTTCCTCACACCCCTCCTTCAGTTTCTGTCCAGTTTCACTTGACCTCAAACTACCTCATTTGCCCACCTCCCTTTTACTACACACCCTGTCCTCATTTCAAGTCTTTTTTTCTTTTTTATTCAGATAACAGAAGGAGAGCCCAAAGAAAAAGCAGGTTAGTGTGAGTCTGTGATTCAACCTAATGAAAGACAAGACCCCACAGTTAATTTAGCTTTTTCAGCACAGCCATGAAAACTGCCAACAATAGGCCCATCTCTGTTTGGTTTTGCTATGTTCATCTTCATGTCAATACGACTGGTCACCTCTCCCCTGCAGGCTGTGTATTATCTACAATATCTGCAGCCCCTCGGGCATCAGATCTTAATGGAGCAATTGGGGTTCGAACCACTGAAGACTCCTGCATCGATTTTTGCGGCTCAAAGAATCACTGGCCTAAGCTTACTTTAATTGCCTTGGTCAGAATACATTACAGGACAACTGAGTGGTAGTATTGATCTGTAAATAGCTAGAGTCTGTCAGAATGCCATCTTAGAGGCTGATTACATGACTTAAAAAAACCCTAACCAAGGTCACTCTCTTGGTAGCAAGAAATCAGAAGTATTTTATAGAGGTTTTATGAACTAATTATTAGTCATAGGCAAATTAGGAACCAGTTCCTAAAAAATATCTATAACCTCAAAACATGTTTAGCTGTGTTTTTTTTTTTTTTTTTTTTTACTTTCATTCAAAAAAATACAGCTTCTAAAACCTGGATATAAAAGAGAAAATATAACTTCTATTTAATTATAGCAGTTTGTAAGAAAGAATCGATCCAATTTGTTTGCAAAGACATTTTCAGCAACGATGTCCATTTCATTTTTCACCTCAGTCATTAACATTTTCATAACCCTGAATGCTTTATCACAGCCACGTTCATCTTTTCAGTTCTTTCATTGTTCCTTAGTGCTTTCAGCTGGAATGATTAGTATCGATTTGTCTGGAGTCACACGTTTCTACACACACACACTCTCAAAAACACAACATAGAACCCCCTGAAGCCAAACAACGAGAGGCTTGGCTGAGTTTATGACAGTGATGTTCAGACTCTGACAACAACAACTGCACACTTGCAGTAACCATGCAGGAAAAAAAATACAAGTACATACATACACATCATATTTTTGGGACGGGGGTGACTGAAGGGAAACCAAAGACCACTGGTTTCTTAGCAACCAGAGAGCGGAGGGGAGTTACGAGTGATGTGTTAAAAAATGATGTGCAGCAAGGACCAATGGGATGAGCCGTTTCATGTCTGAGAGAACAGCCAACCAATGGGAGCTGGCTGTTAATAGGTCTGCCTACATGGAGACAGATATATCTCCATTAATAGCACGAGAACTGTAACTATGACTGGGAGCACAGACTGTGTGTGTGTTTGTGCAAATATAGCCAAATGCTGCAGGATCAAGACTGAAACAAGATATCTCAAAGCTTGTGTTGTGTGGAGACACACACAATTTACCACACACAGAGGAGCTCATGAGCTGATTTCCCAGTTAGATGAGAGGAAATGGTGTATGATATTTCTCTGGGTTAATAAATACTTCAAAGCACCACAATGGAACCAATTTTCACACTGCAGAGGAGCACAAAAGCTCTCCTAAGACACCAAGCTGTGTGTGTGTGTGTTTGTGTGTGTATTTGTGAGAGTGTGACACTGTCTGAGAAAGGATGCTCCAAAGAGTTTAGCCACCTTCAGTCTTTTCACACAGTACAGACAATGCTGAGTAATTGGATGAAGATTTAGATTGTACTGGTCACCAGCAAGTTAAAATGGGAGGCTTCATTTGACCATTTTCGGGTTTTGACGCAAATTAACACGAAGAAGCATCAGAGGCCATCCAGTTCACTGATATTTAAATTGTTTTTCTCTGTATTGCATTCAACAGCTGCTGCTAGTCAGAGTGTCTGACACTTGGAGCACACAGTACACGCACTATTTAAGGGAAAAGGCTACAGGTACATGATCAGGTTAATAGGATGCTTGTAGCACCATATGGGCATCTGTGAACTCTGTGCTGAGGGACAGAGTTGAATGGGACCCTGCAGTGTAATCTGTCATGGTTCTGTGTAAACACCAGAAAAACCTTTAAAGTGAAGCAGATAAACATTTGAAAATTTCTACTGATGCAACTGCTAGAAGAAAAATAAAGCAGAGAAGTGAAAATTTTCCAGGCTGGAGCTGCAGTGGTGTTTACTGTTTGGGCGCAGAAATCTGGGCTTGGTTGTTCTGTTTGCAAATTAATAGGTGTAAACAGAAACAGCAGTAAATATTGTGTATCTAAGGTGAGAAAGTAATAAGTCTAAATTTAACTGCAAATGTTGTGATCTGGATGAAGTCACATCTGAGCTGCAGTTTAAATGGAGCCAAACAGTGAAGGCTGCCAGTGTTATAGATAGATCAAATGCACTGCCATGTCCCTCGGTCCAATCTGGGTCTATAGATTACACTCAAACAGTAAGCACCCAAATTACTGAAGCTGTTAAAAACAACTTTTTTCTTTTATTAATAACAATTCTACTTTTGTGACTGCAGTTCAGTCCCAAAAAAAGGCAACACCCTCAAACTAAAATGGCACAAGAGTGTGAAGATATAGTTAATGATTAACAAAACAGACTACAGGTAGCTTTAACAAAATAATATACAACCTCAACTTCAAAAGACTTGTGTTGTTTTGTGAGATGTAAATAAAAACGGAAAGCATTGATTTACAAATCTCATAAACTCATATCTAATTCACAATGGAACATAGTAAACAAATGTTTAAACTCAGAAACTGGCACTCATAGGCACTCATGCACCCCCATACCATGAGAGAGGCAGGCTTTTGAACTGTGCACCGATAACAGGCTGGATGGTCCCTCTTCTCTTCAGTTTTTTATTCCTCTGACCCCAGAACAGTTTTACTCTTTGCCTCAGCCTATTTTAAATGAGCTCTGCTCCAGAGAAAACAGTGGGACATCAGGCTGGTGTTCACATATGGCTGCATCTTTGCATAATCAAGCTTTTACCCAACATTTGTGAAAGGCACAGTGAACTGTGTTTATAGAAAACTATTTGTAGAAGTGTTCTTGAGCCCACGTAGGGATGTCTGTCACAGAGTCAGGACCCAAAGATCACAAGCATCTAATATTGAGTTTCACCCTTATTCTTTGTTACAGATACTTTGTTTGACTCTTAAAATCATTTGATGATATTGTGAACAGTAGACAATAGGATATTCAAAATCTTCCTAATTTTCTGTTTGGGATCATTATTCTGAAGTCATTCCACCATTTTAAGACCTTTTTTTTTCAGGCTGCCCATTTCTACTTCGGAAAGACTCAGACTTTCTAAAGTGCGTTAACTGTTGCCAATTAACATAATTCAATGTGAAATGACCCTGTAGCTGTTATTTCCACTCTTTACTTTTACAGCCATTTGTTGCCCCTGTTTTATCTTTTTTGAATTTAAAATCCCCCCCCTAAAAATTGTACAATTTCTTAGTTGAAACATTTGATGTGTTTAGTATGTTGCATTGTGAATTGGTTCACGAGGTTCGCAAATCATTGCATTCTGTTTTATTTACATTTTACACAATGTCCAAACTTTGTCAGAACTGTGACTGTAAATTTGAAAAATCTGTACCTCTATTGGTATGTTGAATAGTACTGAAAAGCCTTTGTCCATAAAATGCTTCTCCCAGAATCATCCATTATGTTGTGGTTTCTGTGGGCAGCCTCCTGACTAATGACAGTTGCAGACGGGGAAGCGATTGCAATGACTTGCCATGAAGATGATTTGATAAAAAGGGGAAAAGACCAGATAATGACAGATCAGACAGCACTGGAGGTAAATTGTGTTTGACAGAATTTCTGCCTTAACAGCTGGGTGAAGAAAAATACTTTTCTTTCTGTCGTCCTGCTGGGACCTGCCTCATGCTTTGCTTGGTTTACCTCCAACAAAGTCCAAGTTTATTGTCCTGTACAGTCTCTCACTTCAGTGCCTTGTTTCCTTTCATATATTTTTTTAAACAAGTTCATTCAGGCTAGAACATGCTAACTTCTTTCATTTACCTGCTGTTTTTTTTGAAGAGTTTGTCAGGAAAAATCAAAACCTGCTACTCAAACGTCAGTCTGGGGAAACTAATATAAGGATCACTGCTGTCTTTAGTTAATTTTTGCCAACAATGTAAGAGATATGTTGCAAAAGCTTCAGTCATTAAAAAGAGAACACTATAATTTTGTGGTAAATATGGATCACTGTTAGCAGTGAGCCATACAGGTTGATCCAAAGCTTCATAACATAACTTTTTAAAAATTTATTCTTTTTCAGACTTAAAATTGTTTTTTTTTTTAATCATCTTCACTGGGTTTGTGAGTGCATGCAAATAGGGAAAAAAGCTTATTGACTTAGGTATATCTAACTCAGTTTGGAATAAGATTTGCTTTTTGAGCTTCAGGGTCACTTAATAAATAATGATTGTTAAATAATGAATTTAACATTCTTTAGAAAGTCATATGTTGTTCAAATTAAAAGCTATATGGCTAAGAACTGAATAAAAAAGCTTGAATTTTTCACCACGAGAGCAGCCTATTACGCAACTGAGAAGGTACTTCAGTTAAATTCTCCCCTAAAAATTCAGAGCAGAAATTCACCAGGAGACAGAGCAACCACTGGATGTTCTTACAAAACTTGTAGAAAAAAAAGAAACCTTGTTGCAAGCTGCCTTTCCGAAGCATCACATGTAGTTCAATACTTCAGCAGGTAAAACCTGATACATATTATTAGTAGTTTTGTACACACTTGTATACACACCGTATCACAGGCAGAAAATTAGCCCTGTCAGCAGTGCAGATTGAAAGCCGTGCACTAATTTCAAACGTAGTAATCATCTCAGTTTCACTTGCAAAGAGATTAAAGATGCATAAAACAAAAGCAAACAAAGAACCACAGAATCAGTGCTCATTATTCTATCAGGATCAACCGTATCAAGATTTAACAGCTATATCTTATCACCCAGCAAGCTTACCCGTCTTATTCCAAATAAAAGCTGAGCAGTAGTCTTCAGTTCACTCTCCTCGCCTCCTCCGGTTTTATTTTCTCACTCTTCGCTCTTGTGCTGTTGACTGTTGCTTTGTTGCCGAGCAAGACAAGTGTTTCTTTTCTCTGCCTCGCTTCTCTTTATCAGCGCTGTCCTATCTTTACTCCTTGCCTCCTCGCCACCAGCTTTGTCTCCTTTTCTCTCACCCTAACTCTCTCTGCAGATCTCCGGTGCTCAACAACTCCTCCTCCTCCTTCTTCGGCTTGCGGCAGCCAGGCTGCATCTCCTACATGTCTCTGCCTGAGCTCTCTCTTTTTCTCTCTATACACAATCCCTCTCCCTGCCCCTGCGCTCTCTTTTTTCACCCAGTTTACATTCGCCCTCCTCCTCCTCCTCCCCATCTCATCACTATGGAGACACTGAGCCTGAATTGAGACAAGCTCACAAGGAGTACAAGTTAATCAGTTTTGAGTAAGAGTTGAAAGAGTTCAGAAGCAGAATAGTCGCCAACATCCACAAAGAAAGAAAAGAAAAGAAAAAATGTGAGTAGCTACCAGACAGTGTGATCATTTACTCCCCACGCCAGAGAAAACTGAATTTCTAAATGTCAAACTATTCTTGTCTTATAATTATTCACTTTTCTCCTGAATATTTTAGGTCATGGTCAGCCCATAAAAGGATTTTCTTACTTCACTTTCAAGATATTTAGTATACTGAAGGGCTGCAACTTTGAGCAGCCAAATGGAGTCAAAGGTAGATTTAAAGCTCTTTGTTGTTGACTTGAACCCAAAACACATGAATACAGCTGCAGAAGTCATTCAAAACTGATTTAGACTCAGGAATTCTGGCCTTTTGGCAATGTTTCCTCAAGACTTCAGGTACTGTATGGCAACAAAGAATAACTTACTTCACTCATAAGTTTGTAGTTTTGATATTTTAAATTATTTGACAAGAAATTGGTGAAAGCAGCTACTTTTCAACCTGAGAAAGCTCATTACTTAGGTATTACAAATTGACATGTGGTTTTTTTTAAGGCCAAGCATTCATATCAGAATGCAAAATCTGTGTGTGATTTAATAAATTGAACTAAGAGCAAAACAAGTCCAAATGGGATGCTTTATACAAATCATGCACATGTATTTATGTATGAGGGTATATCTTAGCAGTGCCAGGTGTCACATAAATGAAATCCAACCTAAAAAGCTTGACGTCATCCTGGCTATTTCTGCCATTACAAGGGTCTACTTATGTGATCCAGGCTGAAGCAAAAATAGTGCATGACTTCGACTTATCATCCTCTCACTCCAAAAACACCCAACACTTGTAAACAACTACAGTTGCTTAGAGATACTGACCTTGAGGGCAACTTTGAAACTTACTTAAATGATGAATTGTACTTTAACGATCTAACATAAAAACCACCACCCTGCTCTGTTGACATTCAAAGTGTGAGCATTTTTAAAGTGCCTGAAAAGGCAGAATGTCATGAAATCACAATACTAACCTTCATAAGATTTTATATTTCCAACATGTTTCACATTTTTAGTACTCTCTATTAACTATTTCAAAATGTGACTTTCACTCAGCCTGTATATTTTATTTAAAACGGAAGATGATCCCACTGAAACCAATTACAACCCAAAAAACTTATGGATGTTGCATCACTGAATCTTTTTGCAATCAAAAAGTTTAAATGTTTTTATTAATATATAGCTAATAGATTTCTGAAAGGAGCAAAGCATTGTCACCTGAAATTCACCCTTCAAATGTAAATCTCTGATGGTTACTACAAAACCACATTAATTCATTAATCTTAAACAATCAGCACCCAAGCACTTGTATTATCAATAAAATAATGGGTAAAGAGTATTCAGTTACTTCATATTTAATCCTCTTGAAGCTAAATACACAACACAATCCAAACAAAGCACACAAAGAGTGATTAGTCATTAGTGACAGAATGAAGAAGTAAATGTTTGGAAAGCAGCAGTGAACCTGCAGCTACAGTACAGCTGCACAGAATAACCTACAACCACTGGTCCAGGATGCATTCATGGGTCACACACATTCTCTCCTGACACTTCCCACACGATCTGCTCGGTGAGTGATACAACAGGAAGTGCAACTAAAGCAGCAGGCAGGGACGCTGAAGTACACTGCAGTCCTGAGGCAAATCTACCCACACAAAATTTACCAGCTACTACTCACTCCTCCTTATTCACATTTGATCCTTGATCACCACTGGCTGGTGATACCACTGGGAACAAATGCACCTCTGAACGAGGAGACATTTACATGTCTTAAAGGGAGGACTTGTGAACAGTAAACTAAACTAGCTGAAGTATGGATGCATGTATGTAGGTTCTGTTGAATGAATTATATGATCCTGCAGTGTCTGGCCATCTGGTGATGGGATATGAGACAATCTGTCCATTTGGAGAGGTGACAAAGAAGGTGATGAGAAAAAAAGAAAAAAAAAATCACATACACAGGAATCTGGAATCTTGTCAAGAAAATAAACTCTGCACACACACAAACACATTTTAGATCATTTATACCAACTGCACCGTATCTATGGTAACTAGCAGCTGTCATGGCAACTGAGTACAAATGGTAGAGAAAGGCTTAACTCTCATTACTGTTCTCACTTTTGTTCTGGACCCCTCAGAAAATAAATTGTCCCTCAGTTCTTTTCACATTTTTTTAGGCACACGCATACACTCTCTCTGCTTCCATGGTACAGTAATGGGGGGAATGCAGGTACAAGTCCAGCCCTGTAGGTGAATCACACACTCAAACCCACACACACACCTACCTACACTACATCAACACAGGCCTTCACAGGCAAGTGTCGGGCATAAAGGAGGAAAATAGTTTCCTACTTACTTTGACAGGAGTGGCATACAAGGTGTAGGAAGACAAAAACAATCCGTTCAGACAAATTCATGTTGCTGGGAAACAAGAGTCGTCCTTCAGTTCATCATTTAATATAAATGTGCTAATAAAAGAGACAAGTTTTGTTTTTTGGTGCAGCTGAGCTTCACATAAAACTGTTTTATGTATATATTTTTTGCTTTTCAGTTGACTTTACTCTCATAATGTTGCTTTAGGTTAGACAGTAGGCCTTTTTGGACCCTTGGGGAGCAGTTCACCAGTCCTCATAACTAGTTTGCCTTTTTTTTTTGTTTTGTTTTCGCACTGCCAGTACTGTGGCAGCTCATAGTCCTCTTATTCAATGTTTTTGGGGTTGTTTTTAGCTCCTGCTTCAGAGTAGACACTGTCTTAGCTGAACAGGGACTCCATACTGACAGAAGGAAATGTGGTTGGTTTGCATATAAACTTGCATTGATGAATGTTTGCTGTGTTGTAGTTGCACTGACTATCAACCAATTCATGCACAATCAGAGTTCCACAGGTGGTGCAAAAGCAAACATGTAGGTCCTTATTATCAGTCCATAGTGAGACTATTAGTCCTTAGAATCCTCAGAAAGTTCTTAGAACTGTTCGGTCTGAAAACAGCTAATATCTAACCTGGAGTTCAGGAACTAGTGAGAACACATTTTACAACTTAGGGATAATCAACAAAATAACACATTTTTTTAGGCACTTTCAATGTTTCCATATAGTTCTTTTCTGTTTACACTTTGTATAAATGCCTAGGACCATTTGCTAAAACAGTGGTTCTTGAAGTTAAGTTTGAACCTCACTGTGGGTCCGAAAAGGCCAACTGGAGTATCTTAAGAGCTACAGAAATTAAATAATTGCCAAAAAGAGAAAAAAACCATCCATCAATCTGTCCATTTTTTTGACCCGCTTTTTCCCTTGTGCCTATCTCCAGGGGTCACTGTGCTAGAGGCGGGGGACACGCTGGACTAGTCGTATGTCCATCACAGGGACACAGAGACAACTTGAGATAAAAGTCAGAAAGTCAGAAATTGATTAAAAAATGATTGACAAGTGTCTTTGCTAAATGTCTCATTATCAGTGTTTGCATACTTCAACCAGTATTAGTTAGGGTCATGATAAGTCTGCAGCTTTTATTTTGTTGGTCGAAAGGTCAAAAGTTTGTTGTAAACCACGACCTACTGTTTTAAACAACACTATACAAGGTACTAAACTGCACTAAACTTGGTAAGTTTTATATTGTATTGCCTAATTTTAAAATAATGACTTTTATAAGACTAGAGTTTGTTTTAACAATACATCTTCCAGCAATATGATAAATACAGCAACTGCAAACTTCCTGATTTGAAACATTTGACAAGTCCAAACAAAATATCTAATTACTAGTTTTGAATCAGTAACGAGTTATTACAGATCGTTTAAAATGATCACATTTTCATTAGTGTCAGGAATTATTAGCCAAATAAACCACATTAAGGCAGTACCAACATTTAAAATAATATGTACTGTTTTCTACTAAATTAACTCAAACATTTTATCTTTAAAGACTTTCTGAAAGCTGACATAAATCAGTTTGACACTGCAGTAAATATATTGTAAAGATGGTGTTGAATAAAAACTGGAACGAGCTTAAAAACCTCATGTAATCATTCACACGTCCCTGGAGAAAAGTCATAAATAAGCTATTTTCAACAACTCACAGGTAACCGAGGACACGACACACACCAGCACACACACGCACACTTGAAGGCACCTTCCTCTGATATCAGGATGCGCTCATCTGGAAAACATTAGGGGAATTGTTCCTTAAGGAGCAGAAACTATCTGCACTTCACCACCATGAATGTCTCTTTCCAAAATGAAATCCATTTCTAATTGCTTCACTCTGCACTCTCTGAGGATTCCCTTTAAATGAGAGCAATTTGGAGCCCTGATGTGCTTGTTTTGCGTTTTCCTCACCTCAAGAACAGATCTTGAGCGAACCAAGAGGCAACAGTGCCCCCGTGTGCATTTTCACAGGCTGTTTGGATTTCACTGCACTGCAGGAAAATGAATATGCATGTTACACGTGTTAAATATTCTTTTCTTCTCAGCCTGAAGCTTAAAAGAACGGATGATCGAAGCAAATTATTCTTGTGACAACAGATTGATTTCACCAGGAGATTTGTAATAATAGCAGCTGACTGTCATAATGTCTTCCTATTATTCCACTCCCAATTACCTGATGTAGCCGTTTAAATTAGTTTGGGTTAAAGGGAAAATTATACATGAATAGCAGCTTAAATGGCAGCTCCCCAAAGACAAACTGTTTTAAAACCGCTGGCTTCTTAATCAACTATTCCTTTAAAATCCAAGAAAACAGTAATTTGCTCTGCCGTAGCCACCTAATGTTTGATACTTTAACTCGGTTTATTTGAGGAAAACTAACACTAATACTGTCAGTTTTCTCATTTAACAAATTAATGAGTCATTTCAGTTGTTGTAGGAGAAAGAAAATTATCTCAACCAGACCAGTGAGATGTAATTTGTCAAGTCTGAACAGAAGCAGGAAAAAAATATTAAATTCAAAGCAGTGTGTTCAAATTTAATTATGATTTCGTGTGAATTATTAATTTAGTTAATAATTCAAAGAAGGAAATTCAGATTTAATTAGTTTTCATTTCAGATTCTATGCATTTTTGTTCCTCATTAAACCCTTTTTTCTGAATAAATTTCCCAGAAATGTGAATATTTGTAATTAGGTTATGTTTAATGTAGAGTATATGCATGCAGTTTTTTTAGGAAACTGATATAAGCTCAACTTTGAAACACGGTGAACGATTTGAGTTTATCTTATTGCAACTCAAATCGTACCATTTAGTTTTTTGTTTTTTTGTTTTTTTTCCAGTTGATACAAAAACTGTACTCATAGAAGGCATAAAATCATTTTAAGGAAAAAAAAATCAAAATCAAAACGTAAAGTCAAACAATTAGATCTTTTAAATTTCATTAAAAAATAAAAACCTACATCCGTTGACAGTAATGAAGGTTTTAAACCCAAGAGTTTAAGTTCAAATTTTATCATCTGTAAGCACCTTCTTAAAGACATAAACAACAGAATTTTCTCAAACCAAACAACTTAAAGGCTAATTTTACAATAATGCCTGGTAATCAATTTAATCAAATGTCCTTGATGAAATAAGGACTGTTGATATAAAGGCACTGGGTAAGATTTAATAAATTTATACTTCTTCCTACTCCATTTCAAACAAAACATTGAGTTGTTTTATTTTAAATAGTGTGTAATTTCTGTTATTTATTATGTTTTTTATTAATATATTTTGTTTTTGTTCCCACTATGTTAAAAACCTAAAACTAAACAGTATTTGTTTTGGAAGATTGTTAAACTCTTGTAAATTTGTACAGACTTGATTTAAAAAAAAGGGCCAAACAACGATTTACTGTTGATTTCCACTCACTTGACACTACGATACAGTAGCACGTGCATAAAAATAGGCACACAGATCAATTTAAGAATTTGTGTTGTTTACTTTGACTTGATTAATACAAAAGCAGTCAGTAGAAATACATCTAAAGCGTCTGCAATTCTTAACATTATAAAAACAAATCAATTATTTCTGCTGCTATTTACTGAGGTACACCTCCTGCTACCCCCATATTTTATCTTTACACATGCACGAGTGTGTGACCAAACAATGTCTGATCCTGAGGTTCCAGACACCTCCCAGAGTTTGAGTGAAATATGCATTTTGCTTTTAATTTATTTCTTACCTGGATAAATATAAAACTGTACAGTTGTAGGAACTTGTGAATTTATTTGGTTGAAGCTTGACAAAATTTATATTTTACTCATATTCTGACTAAGAAAAGCAAGTGTCCTCTGCTTTTGAGATGCAATTTGGACTGAATTTAGGCATAATCAGTTGAACCACAAAAAAATCCCAAAATGAGACAAAAGGCTGATGAAAATGTTACCTGTTCTGGTGAGAAGTCTGCTGTATCATGGCTGTAAATGTGTGAACAGATAGGATTCAAAGGCCTTTTGAGATGTGCCTCCAGGCCCCAAACAGCAGGACACACACACTCACACACTTGTATTCCTACACATACTTGTTTGTAAAACGGTTCAACGATAGAGTTCCTCGCTTGTCTCTGTGGACACCTCAACATCTGTTACCTACAGCAATTATACAAAATCTGTGACCAATTTATTATTATTATTATTTTAATCTTCACTCCCTTTTTCCTCCCTATCCATCATTTGTCTTTAATGGTCTTGCTGCTTTCTTATGTCCCTGCTGTATCTGTCCTCACCACCTCTTGATCAACATATACCAGTGTCAGGTGCAGCGGTGACCTCTCGGTCACCTCGGAGACTTCCTTCAGTTTCAGTGTGCTGCTGCAGAAGTCTGCAGTCGTCTGAGAACTCTCGGTACAGCAAACACACATTCACATGAACTCACATCAACACATCCCTGTCATATGACGGCACACAAGAAATCTACATATAAGGACTATCAACAGTATAAATATTGTTGTTTATAAGTGACATTTTTAATGCAAATGCTTTAATTCTTAAAGAAAATTTCCTTCAAGATTCATTCAGTTTTTTAAGCTGTAGTTGAGTCCTCACATATTCAAAAAGTATTATAGGCTAGACACATGCAGCATTATTCATGTTTTAACTGGATGGCGAGATTACTGAGTGAATTATAAGTTGAATCACAAACAAGGTTGAAGTAAGAGCTACTTTTAAAAGTAAAAAATAAGCATTTTTTTTCATGTGAAAATATTTAACATTGTGTCAAGACATTTGCAGAACTGATGGTGTTTTTTTCTCCCCAATTGATGAACAACAGCCTACACAGCTGTAAATGGGTAATATTTTATTCTCCTATATGTGTTTGGGTTTTTTTTGTTTTTCCTGTACTTATGTGTATTAATTTGTCCTTTGTACTGAGGGTTTTAGAGATTTTTTTAAGCCTAACCAAGTTCTAGATTTGCAAATTAGCCTTTGCTTAGAAAACCTAAACACAAAGCAATGGGTTATCATTCTAACATGAACCACTGTGTTCTGTGTGGTCCCTCCATTTAAACAAAAGTAATCCAAATAATATCAAATTTGCTTGTTCTTTTTAAAAGGTACTAAGTGCAATGTTCAAACGCAGACAAAATCTGCACAGATGTTTTTCATGTTGATAGTTAATGTGTCCTTAAATTGAATTTTGTAAGAAAAGTTAAAAAAATGGCTGCCAACTACCACGTGTATGTGTTTACCTACAGAAAGAGACAAAGTGACTAAAAATAGTTTAACAATGGGACGTCCATAGAAGAGCAGTTTGTAACTGACAAGTGATAATTCTGATGTGTTGGTATGTATTTATATTCAGATTAGTTAAGTATGCAGATAAAAGTGCTTTGTTTACTACTGGACTCAAACTGCAAAATTTAATATATTTCAAGATAACATTTTTTATGGTTTGATTTCATAGTTTGTAATCAGTAGCTTTAATATAAATTTCCGCTTGTGCGGCCATTACAACTGTGCTATATTTACCAGGTATTTGTGTGGCAGTATATTTTTTTATTGTTAATAATTTCCCTGCCGCTGCTGTTTTAAGCTTCCAAGGATGAATATGCCTCTTACACCACAAATCTCTATGTTTGTTATCTTAATAAACTTTGTAGATCTCTACAAAAGATCTCCATGTTTTGGCACCTCTTTTACTCTGCTTGTTAATCATTATTTAGAACTGTACAATTTGAAAACTATCACTGTTTTCTCCACAAATATTATATTTTATTATGTTTTTCTTCCATAAACTGTGTTTGCAGTTAAACATTCGTTCTTTCAAAGAACAACATTTAATATGGCAGAAAAGTTAAAATACCACATAATTTATAATCATTATCCATAGTCTAGTTTCAGAGCCAGATTCTCACAAAAAACATCCAGTTTTAGACACAGTTATGCTGCTACATAGATTAGGGAAAGCACTTTCACAAAACTTTTTATCACAAAGTTGGAGACATAATTGCAAGCAGCAGCATTCAAGTTTCCCCTAAACCTCAGAAATCTGGAGATTTGTGTCGTTTCTGTTCATGATGTGTACTTGTGCAGCCTCTAGTGGCTCCAGGTTTTACTGCAGAACCCTTTCTGTAATTCTGACAATTCGAACAGAACAAACACAGTCCCTATTACTCTGCAGTACTTGTGGTTTTTAGTACATATAGAATGTTGTTTTCTGTCATAGCAGATGATACTGATGTATAGTTTAGCTTGTGATAAAAAAAAATGAGAATACATACATGAATACATCAGTATTAATTAACACTTTTCCTACCTCACATATGCATTCAGAAACACACACACACACAGCAGCGCAGTGAGTGGGCGGTATCCCCAGTGAGATGAAACATCTTGCATCCCACATGCTTATATAACTCCATCTCTACCTCCTCCAGCTGATCACTCATCACTTTATCCTCTGCTGGGAAGGAAAAACTCCCCTTCTAGCTCTCTCTCTCTCTCTCTCTCTTGTTGAAATCAGCGCTTGCTCTGCAATCGAGTGTGATTTTGTTAAATGTGCAGCATCAAAGGAGCAGCGTTCTCAGATGGGATCAGGCTCCAGTAAACCGCATCTCTGGTGAGCATTTTGTGTTGTAAGATTTGAAAATCAATCTGTATTACTTGTGTCAACATAAGAACTCAAATGTCAAATCTTATTATGAGCAGCAAAACTAATATCCACCAAATGAGAGAATTCGGCATTCAGCAGCAGCGTACTGTGAATACATCATGACTGTGAATTTTAAAAGACAACCCTCTAAACTAAGATGAAGAGCTACCATAACAGATTAAATCAGAGACAAAAGAGACTGTAGTAAGGTCATAATTTTAAAAACAAACCTGTACATCCTCTCTGTTTGCATTCTCAGCATGCGTTACACAGTAATGAGCAAAAATGCCTGACGGGCTTCCTGCACTTTTACATCAGCTTCAGCCCTGTTTTAGTGAGGAAACCAAATAACCCAGTTGGTGCTAATAACATATGGGTGATATATGGGGTCTCCCTCACAGTATACTGAGGAGAAGACAGAATTTCACCCAAAAGGAAGACGACACAAAAAAGCATCCAGCTGTATAAAGCTCCTGCTCTAACAAGGCTCTTTTTAAGCATTACACAAAAGAAACTTATTGTTCTGACTCATCATGAAAATCTTAAAACATGTTTGATGAGGTTTTAGCATAAAGTATATAAAGAACATAAGATACATAAAGAATGGTCTGTAAAAATACATTTATAAAGCTAGAGAATGCACTGAATGCTAACCGAGGACTGTTAAAACGCTGAACAATAACATCTAAAAGTTGCTTGCATAAATCTCTCTTTTAAAAAAAAAAAAAACTGTGGATTTATCAATATTTTTCATAACAGATGAAATACTTTAAAGAAAAATCAGCTACAGCTAGATAAATCCATGCTCTGGTGGTCCTCTTCAGACTGAAATTACAAACTACCAGACCATTTAGTGTCTACACTCCATATAAGTTAATGCAGCTTCTCTTTACTTTGGGCCTTATTTATTGGTTTATTTGATGCATTTCCTCTCTCCTTTAAGATCAACCTTTCAAGCACAGCGGATGAAGGTGAAAGAAGGTGTGAGACTTACATTGATCAGCTCAATCTCCCAGATCTTTTTAACCAGCTCCATGGAGGTGTAACCATTAATGAGGAAAGATTTTGTGTAGTCGCCGAGCTCCAAAGACTCCAGCCACTCCGCCACCGACGTGGGGTTGTTGCCGTCATAGCCAATAGGTCGCACCTTGTGGACAAACAACACAGAAAAGACAGGATTTAAGGGAAAAACTGACAGCAGTTTGAGTGCAAAGCAAATATCTCAGAAGCTTATAGTTTGAGAGAATATTGTTCACACATTTAAATATTCTAACATCTGCAATTTAAAAACTGCACAAATACTTAACATGTCAGTAAATGAACTTTGCCTGTTCCTCTAAATTATTTTTGCCACATTAAGCCCATTTAAAGGAAAAAATAAATATTTATCTGTATTTTAGAGTTTCTGCAATTCACAAGAATAAAAAACAAACAATGAGGTTGCTTTTTGAGTTCTTTTCTGTTTGTTTTTTTTATAATACAAACAAGTAAACAAAGCTGTATTTGAGTATAGGTCTGACTAAGACGGGAACAGCAGGGGGTTACCGCTCAGACTGAAATACATGGAGTGCAGCAGTAGATTATTAATAATTCATTCACTTTATTTTGACAAACAGCTTTGGAGTTGATGAGGCTTCAAACTCCTGTCAACCTCCACCTTACATTCAGGATGTGTTTGACTACATGTCTGACCAAGTGTGTGTGTGTGTGTGAGAGAGAGAGAGATGGTAGACAAAAGGTTTTGTTTGCTACCTCTTCCTCTGTACTGTTTGAAAAGTTTAGTTGGTGGGAGGACAAAAAATGCTGACCAAATTTCTAAGTTTATCTTGCAACTCAAACTTTTCTCATTTCGCAGACTCATTTCTCTGCTCCTCCTCCTCAAACAGACTTATAATCCCTCGCTTGCATACAAACAGAAGCATATGACTGAAGTTTACTTGAAACAGAATATTAGCAATACGCATTTCATTTAAAGCAGCAAATCTGGGTTCAGAGTATTTCCACATATTTTAAACTGGGCACATTTTACAGATGAGGGAAGATGAAGATTTATCAGTTTCTTGCACTTTATCTTTATATGCTCAAAAGCTTTGAGAGCTAGTTTAAAATCTGTCCTTGAATACCCTTCTTCCTCTTGGTGTGCATCCGAAGAACTCAAATATGCAGAGAAATCCAACCACCCACGAAGATTTAAATCACAGAAATAGCAATGAGTCAGAAGACTTGCTAAATTTTACATTAAAACAGATTGAGCTCAGCTCCAAGTGAAAATCAGCTCTTAATTCTTATCTTAAAAGTTTAATTTTGGTACAAACTGAATCTATTGAACCGAGCATGATGACTTGACGTAGCATGAAATAACCCAATCAACCCGTCCGGATTTATTCAGATTTATGTGCACCACTGACCCTGGGCAGCAGCCGAATGGCCTGCAGCAAACGTTGTCTGTGGGCCGAGTTGAGAATTCCAATTTCTAGCAGGTCCTGGTCCTCCACCACGTTGCTGCCCTGGAAAGCACACAAAACATGCAGGACACATTTTACTTTGACTGGGATTAACAACGATTTCATATAACACAGTTACTTTGCAAAATGATACTACAACCACCATGTTTATGCATAAAAGAATTCAAGCCACAGACAGACAGCAGCAGCAGCTTGTTTTTATCAATTTAGCAGCTTCTAATAAATGTTTTTGTTATTTGATTATTGGACAATACATGACTGCTCCTTATTCCAAAATAAACTGACAACTAAAGCAGCCTGGAAAGCAGACAAATCAGTGAGTTTGTTTTATTCACTCTGGCAGAATCAAACAGGTTTCCATCTCGTGTTGCCATGCCAACGTAATTACAGTCATTAATGTAATACAAGGCACATCTGATATGTTAATGTACAGATCAACAGGTTAAAGAAAACGACTTGAAAGCTGGAAAGATTAAAAGGTTTTGGCAATTCCGAATTTTTCCACCTAAATCTTTTAGTGAGGTTTTTTTTTAGTGATTAGGGACACTAGTTTAAAAAACAGTCATAAGTTGATTCAACAAAAACATTCTGTCATCACAGCCATCATCTGCAGGGGGGAATCTGTTTACATTTTCAGCAGCTCACTGCTACATTGTGCAGTTTTCTGCTTTGGTTTTGTGTCTTTCAGACTGTTTTCAAATATAGTGTTGTCCAAGTCTGATACTTCACCTTAGAAATATTTTTTTTAAAAACTTGAGTTTTCAGATTAATTCAAATTATCATGTTTTTCTGGAGATGCAACTATAGGTTTAGCTAAAAAAAAAACAGATAAGCTTCAGATCATTTCAGCATAACTGTACAGTTTTAAATATTTGGATTTTCTTACTGATCCAGATTCTCCATTTTAATTTTATTTACATTATACAAAATAAATCCAATGACACAGTACAAGAGCAAACATACTGTGATTTAATAGATACAGCAAAGTAAAACAAGACAAAAACGGACAAAAGAGCCTTTTGGTAATCTCTTTTCTGCATAAAACTTTTCTTTCAAATTACATGTCTAAAATAGCCAGTGAGCACATTAAGTGCATTTTAAATGACTAATTATTTTACTAATTTATGACACTAGAGTTTACAATAATATAGTTTAAAAATCATACCAATAACCTGAGAGTTGCACACAGAAATGTGGGCTGATCTGTAAAGTTGTTTGGTGGCTGAAACCCTCCAAACTTTCATTTTGCTAAAACACCATAAACTTAATCTTTACAACTATTAACTAAATTCACACAGCACTGAACTGTGAACAAAACAAGATATTTTATAATTAACTGTGTTCTTATTATCTCATAGCTGAAGAATTTACATACTTGTTAAACATTAATATACAAAACAGTTTTTTTTTTCCAGTTTTTCAGACTCAGTTCTAACATTATTAAAACATTTCAATTATTTTACTTTAAGAATTTGGAAAGAAAATGTTTCCCATCTTTGATTAGTTACTAAATTTCTGTGGCTAAACATTTAATATCTGGTCAGGGGAGAACAGCCATTTCCTAAAGCTCTTAAGATGCTGGACACGTGCACAGAGGCTGTGTCTGTGTCTGCTTTTCATACAATAATCAGCTCCTAATGTCCACACAATCATTTCATGCATCACAGACCATTAGGGGATAAAGATGATGCTTCAGTGCCTTTCACATCAAAAATAAAAACCCTTTAGATGACCAGTGGATAAAATATAATCCACCAGACAATCCTGTAATAAGTCTGTACCTTTCAATCAGCTGTCTGTGAACTGAGCAGACACACTTAATTCAAAGATTTTTGGTTATTTGATCTAATTTTTAAACCTTATAGACTCCCTACTTGAGGGTTTAAAAGTATTAACTCATGAAAATAAAAACATATTGAACACATTATTGACGTAGTGACAGCTCAGTCCAGAAAACAAACGAAACAAAAACAAGCAGGATTCACAGGATTGTTATTCCTGTTCATGGCTGCATTCAGCAACATACACAAAAATACTCAAACACTACGAATTACTTTAAGAAGACAACAGTGCAACAAATAGAACCGTGTTTGAAGTCAACTCGCAAAGAATACACCGAACAAAGTAATCAAGCATGAGTAAAGCTAAACAGAGAGGGGAGAAAGCAAGTCTGATCCTCTAAAACAGGACTAACGTTAGACTTAGGCATCACACAGTTTCACCTTTAATTAATCCAGTGGGGAGCCATAAGAGAGCTATCATTCCCTCCTCCTCTAGAGACGGAACGGGGTTCTCATGCAGACAGATAATTACAGGCAAGGCGAGATTTGGTGGCAGACAGCTGCAGCACAGAAATAAAAAAGCCAACTCGACAGAAAAGATACTATCAGAAATAAAGACTGAGGCATAAACAAAGTATTCACCAAAATAATGATGCAGAAATAAGAGAGGGGAGGACAGTGAGGAGCCAGAGGACCGTCTCAGGGCAACAACACAAACGATTTACACACTGCTGTAGGACTGAAGGATTACATCTGTCAGTCTGTTTAAATCTCATTCCTGCATCATTAAAAGCATCAATGAGTATTCAAGTGATAAAGTAAAAAGTTTAAACTCTAATACTTGATTTTTTTCTTCTGAGACCACTGTTTTCATTAAAAAAAACACTTATTTTAAACAATAAAAAGCACCTACTATATCTAAAACTATAACTCAATACTCAAATTTGGGCATGCATTTGCTAGTTTTATCAGCCGTATTTTTCATTTAAGGAGGAAGAGGTGTTCTGTATCGTATGAAGTGCTGCACACTGTCAGCAGTGTCTGCATGCTCAGGTGGATTCAACAGTACGACTGAGCGTTCTGACCTGAGGGCTCCGAGCAGCATCCATATAAATATATTTTCAGAAAGGTTGAAGACGATGTGGGGCTGGTGAGTTGTGGTTATGAGGGAAAAATCAGTGAGAAGCACTTTGTACTGCATTTATTTTTAAAAGCCACAAAGCACCAAAGCTGCTCCACAAAACCACCACGCTTCTGTTGTGGAATCCTTCCTATTTAAATATGAATAAAGACAGTGTTGGAACCATCTCTGAGGGACACTCGGCAAAGGTTTACACAGCCTTCTGAGACTGGTAAAGGAGAACACAGATTGGGGTCAATTTGAAAGCTGGAAAATTGAAATTGAAATTCAGATAAATTGAATAAAAAGTTCTAAAAATGAATGCTTTATTCAAAGACATGTACATGGTTGAACATTTTCAACCTATTAATCTAAAATATCCTTGACAGCTTTTTACTTGAACATGGTTGGCACTAATATTTAGTTAAGAGAAAGCTGAAAGCTTCTGAAACAAAAGCCCAATCCCCTTATTACAGACTTGAGGCTTCAGAGATTATTCAAGGTCCTTTACAAACAGCAGCATTTAAAATGAATTTTATTCATTTAAAAAAAAGTGAGATTTTCTGACAGTAAATATATTTTAAATCAAAGGCCTAGCATTCCTTGAATGAATGCATATCACCTGTCACCTCTTATGCCAGAGTTTTAAACAGAGGTCATCTTTTGATGAGAAATGATAGAAATGTAGCTGCTTTGGTCAAACATTGAAAATAACATCATGCGTAACCTTGTATGATATTGCGAGATGTCACTGTCAGAGTATTTGTTCTGAGTGACTCTCAGCTAATAATACAAAAAGTACAACTGAGTTATAATCACTTGTGTGTGGCTTAACCTTTTGCTGTGGTGGACATGTTGAATTGGACAGACTATGTGCTGAAAGTTTTATTAAAATCCGGCCAGTGGTTCATGAAATATTCTCCTGACAGACAAAGTTGACTCCACTTGTTAATAGCAAAGTTTCAGAGACAGATCTCAGATCATTTGCTGCTCACAGTATATGTTGGGGGATCAGTCTCAGCTTCAACCATACCAAATATTTAGCGCAATATCTGTAAAATTGACTGAGTTAAAGACATTTTTGCTAAAGCTGCTTTGCTGAGGCAGCCATCTCGAATCAGATAGGCTCCAAAAGTTATTCTGTTGAAGATGTCAACTTTATAAAAGCTTATTAAAATTCATTAAGCGATTCATGAGTTGTTTCGCCAAAGCTAGAGACAGTGAACACACACACAGACATGGGCAAAAACAATAACACTGCGATGGTTAACCTTTATTATGTAAACCTTCTCAAAATTAGTTGCATGCCCCTGAGTTCAAAGGTCACACAGCTTTAATAAGTTCTCAAGCCTGAAAACACTCATGAAAAATCAGACCAGAGAGATACTAGTTAGTTGAGTTTGTGGCAAACACTTTTTAAAAAAACAAACAAACAAAAAAAACCCACTTCAAGTCCCTGCTCGTTTCATTCTCATCGACCCAGGAGCCCGTCTTGTTGTCTCATGAGATGATTGGTTCATCACACCTCTAGTTTTCAGAGCTGCACAAATCAGCCACCCCATCCAAAGCAATGGGAAGCAGGAGTGTGGATGGAGCAGGACATGCATGTCCAAATATGTAGTTAATGAAGTAAAAAATGAATAAAACAGATTTCATTGGTGCTGCACGTTTAAATTCCAATATTTTAATATTACTGAGTTTTGTATATCTGTTATAGAAACCAGGACTGTTATTGTATAATTTTATAACAGCTTCAAACCCACAGAGAAGTGGGCAGAGAAGCATTAGGTCAGGATTGCAATTTTATAGATATTGTCTGTCCAAACAGTATTATATATTGTTATATTATATTTAGATAAGACAACATGCACTGCCTGTGTGCCTTTAAGTATATATCGTATTACGATATTCTTCATATGGATGTTTATTCATATCAATGCTTACAGTGCTCCCCTAACTGAAACACATTCCTAAGGCTTTGACCCCTTAATAGTGAGTGATGTAGCTCCAGAAAGGTTGGTCAAACTGAACCTTCAGGGCTCCATCAGTCTGTTCCTACACTCGCCAAGTAACCTGATGCAGCAGCTGACTGGGCTCAACTTCGCAGCCATCCTCTGTTCTCAGAGTTGTACACGGGTGTGCTTGTCGGAGGAGTGCAGTTCACAGATCATCTCCCAGACTGATTAATAGAGGGAGCCTCCGTGCTACAGCTTTACAGCGGAGTAATGACTCTCAGAGCGAGCGCGGCGTGGATTGTTGTGGAGTGGGCTGGCGGTTCAAAAGCATGGCTAACTGCTCCCTGTCGGACTGCTGATACAAAGAGATGAAGATCCTGGATATTTCTTCTCTCTCTTTTTTTTTTTTACAAACCCACTGTGTCCGCTCCTCTCTTTGTCTTATGTCGGCTCTGTAGCTGTCATCTCCCAAAGTATCCTGTAGGAACGTTAACATGACTACATTTAAGAAAGCACAGCAAGAAGTTGTTTAACTTACATTCTGTATATTACCACATTTTAAGCCTCTTGACATTATGCATCCAAAATAGCTAAATATTTCATACTGAGCATTGACAAAAACTCTAACATGTTATTGTTATGGTCTTTTGTTGGTAGAAGAATCGAAGCAGCCATTATAGACACGATGCCAGTGGTTTGCTTGTGAAATCCGGATCACTCAGCTTGAAAACAGTGGCACAGGGGGTAATAAATTCTCTCAGCATAGAAATTAAATTCATGCACAGTGGCAGGGGGTTCAGACAAGATTAAAGATTGAGTAAAAACTGATACTCAGTAACAGCCATTATCAGCACTCACATGCCAGAGTGATATAAATTATCCTTGGATTATTACGGCTCCTGCCTTCTTCACTTTTCTGTTCCTTTCAAGCCAGTCTTCAGTCTTTCACTCAGTTTCAGGTCTTTTTTTTCAAGGCTCTGCTATAAAGCAGGCATTTCTTTTACCATTGTCTTTCCTTCCTGCAATGACATTTTTTGATTTTTATAATTAAAATTCCTTGTAGTTTAGTTACATTTCTTTGATTCCTCTTTGCTGGTGTGAAGTCAGACAAACGTTTCAATTATTTTGTGATTGGGATATAAATATATAAAAATATTTTTCTTTTCAGAGGTTTCCCTCACTCTCCCTTAAATATGAGTTTGGGGTAAAACTTAATTCAATCCCCTGTAGCTTCCCTTATCTGTGCCGTTTCACTGCTACACACACTATTCATTTCTGCTGCTGTCTAGTAATGCAACACCATTCACTGATGCAATTGTGGGAAAAACTTCAATTGGATTTCTTTTTCTTTTCATTGTGCTGAATGAAATAAAATATAGCATTTTTACTTCAGCATTCTTGTGTCTGAGTGACTGAACAACCTACCATAACTAAGTTTTACTTGTATTTATGGCATCTGAACTAATAAAAATCTTTGATTAAAGGAAAATCCTTAAACTAAGCTAAGCTACTCTACCAAGAAATACATTTGCAATATGATAAATTGTCTCAATTTATAAATTGAGAATTAGTAACACTTGACTGCTGTGCTTCTAACATTTGCAGCCAAAAGGTTGATCATTTGTATTTAATGCTGCCAATCAGCTTCATTTTCAGAAAAAGAGCCAATTTTATGGGAGAAAAAGCACAAATAAACTTATTGTGCATCATGTGCCTAGTAGCAAAGAACAACTCAATAACGCACTTGTTAAAAAGTTAAATAAATGAAATCCAGTGTTAAGCTCCAACCTGCCTGCTGGAGATAAACATGTCCTTACAGCTCACTGAAAACAGTCTCTACATTCTACTGCAAATGTGCTTTCTGTCTTCATTTCTGCTGTCTCCTGACTTGTTTTTCTTCCATGTATATTAATGTAAAATGGCCATGATTACTGTCCCTCTGGTGTCCTTCATATGAACTGCTGTACGTCCTGCTCCTCTTGTATTTGTCCATCAATCTTGCTGCACTTGTCCTCGCCTGCTGGGTAAAGTGACCAGACACGCCCACCCTAAAGACCCCCTTCAGCAGTGAAAGCTAACGGCAGATTGGACTCCTCTATGCTTGTTTACATTGACACTTCTGCACCCGGCGGTTCAGACTTCTTTTTATGAGTGTGATACAGATGAAACTTCAGGTCAAATTCATTTGCAAAGCAATTTATTCTGTAGATAAACTCGAACTGTCCTTGAAACAAAAACCAAAACCCAAGAAGCTTTTATTTTCAAATCTGTTGACTTTTTGTGGTTTAAAAATGGAGTTTAGTTGAATTTATTTCTAATCAAGTGGTCCTGAAATTAATTTGACATTGAGGTCCCCTTCAAGAATGCAGACTTAACATTAAAAGGATGTTTTACAAATTGTCATAGTAATCCTTGCCATGTGAATGAATGCTTTTTGTATAAAACCAAAAATATTGATTCAGTTTTTATGTTTAGTCATAAATAAAGGTAGGCTTTAAAAACTCCACTAAGCAAGTGAGACACCAGCAAACTTTACAGCTCAGAAAGGCACCAATCTATTATTAACGGTATCTAAAGGCAATTCAGAAAAGAAGATGGAGCTGTTGAGAATCCTTTCAAGACACAAGGATGAAGGTTTCGAAAGGAAAAAAGGAAAATCTAAATCTCTCAAAGGCACTGCTATAGATTTGTAGCAACTGTAAAATGTGTGCAAATGAGTCGTATGAATGCCCAGATCAAGACAGTCACCTGGAGACATATCTAAGGCAGACAAAACAAAGATGTTGCTAAGGAATGAAAGTGACATGAACAGATGCCAAAGAGCTGCTGCTGCAGCGACTTATCACTCTTCCTGATAAAACTAACCAGTTAGTTAATACAAAATGATATCGCTAATGAAAATACAAATAAACTTTTAATTTTATAAATCATTCATTTTATTTGGAGCAAAAAGGTTAGAGATTCCTTCTGTGAAACAGGTCAGTTTGCAAAGGTTTTAAATGCCTTCACCAAAACAAAATCAATTATATTTATATTAATTAGGTAACATTAAATCTCTTTCTTTCCTTCATTAATAAAGTACATGATGTTTGTGAAGCTGGGACCCACTTCACAACTTTCAGAGTCCGTAAGGATGTTGCAGATATTTAAAAGACTAACAGACTGGTCTCAGCAGACGTTTGTATGAAGGACTGGATCATGATCCGTCAAATCAGCTAAAGCCAACTGAACGCATCAAAATTCAAACAGGAGCGACAGTTTAAAGGGTAAACAAACACGGACAACAATCAGCTCACTGATGCTGCTGCCGTCTACGCAGCTATCTGCTCTTCTGCAACCATTTCCTGTGTCCCACAGTCTTATTTTCATCATCTGTTGGCAACACGTGTTTGCAGTTAAGTCAGTAATCAGTTCACACGACTCTGTTGCGTCCAGATTCGGCTCCAGAAATACGAACACATTGGACCGACTGTGGCTGAGGCCAGGCCGGGTCTGTTCCCCTCACACACAAACTGATTTTTGTGCCAACTAGTCGACTTTCCCACCTGGGGTAAAAAGAAATACCCAATTTGGTAGCATTTGGTTGGTAGGATTTGGTAACAAATCATGGAATGTGTACTTAGCTTCTAAAAGACTACAGTGCAGTTTGTGCCAATAAATCATAATAAAAAGAGAAACTAATTTTTAAGATGGCTATAAAGTTCTGACTGTCCTAACAGGACACAAATGAGACTTACAAGGTGGTTCTGAATAAAATGTTAAGTAGTTTGGTTGAACAAACACCACAGGTCCGACTGTGATGTAAACCTTTGAAAGAAAACTTGAGTTGCCGTGGATTTCAAACAGTTTCTGGTATCTTAACTTCAAACTAGAAATCTTGAAAACCGAAACATGTAGACAACAAAAATTAAAGAGTCACTGACTGTCACTTATTTCAAGTGAACTCGCTTAAAATAAGTGAGAAATTCAGAGAGATTTGTCCCCCCCACCCCACACACACTCTTATTTGATTATTGTTTAATTAAAGTCATCTTAAAAGCTACTTCTTATGCTGCAATTATGCAGTACGAGGAGGGAAACAGCAAAAAAATAATTTGAATACTTTAGTTTGTGGATGTGCCTCTTAATAAAAAACTACAGCCAGACAGACTTCATTGACTAGAATGACACAAAACAGGAAAAAAAGAGTAAACAGCAGAAATCTGACTACTGCAGTTTATATCAGTGTCAGTTTGGTTAATACTGAAATATTACTAAACTAGAAGAGGAAAAAAGACAAGCAGCAAGTCTCCTCTCGGTTCCAAACAAAAAAAATTGTTTGATTATTTGTAGCTAAAACAATACAAACAAACAGTAAGAATTTGAAGGCAAAACACACAAAGAAAGAGACATTCTGGGATTTTATCCTGTTGCTAGGGTAACTGAAGGAACAGATGCAGGTCACACTGATTGATGAACCAGAACACACACACATATGCTGACAAAAACAAAACTGTCTACATGGTTTCCTGCATACAGCGTGACTTCGACCTCATAGCAGAAACAACATGGCTGCGATTTCTTTCATAGTTTGCATGTAAAAAAAAAAAATTAAATGGGAAGTGAAGATTTACCATGATTTTACAGTCAGTTTATTTGGTTAAAACAAAGAACTTAAGGTTGAAACACCTAGGGGACGACCTCATGCAGTCAGAATCCCTCTGCTTTGTGTCTTTCTGCCTCTGCTGCAGTTTCTCTCAATTTAACTTCATTGCATCCCCTCTGCCCTCCCCATTTCTCCTCATTTTCCAGTTTATGGTTCACTGCTCTGTATAAATCACCCTCGCTGATGCACATCATGAGTTTCAAAAAGCAAAATGACCCAGCGAGTTTCTCTTCTTACGTCACTGGAAGGGACCATCAGATCAAACGGAGGAGAGGATCCGTTCGCATCCTGTTCCACGAGCTACAGGTGGTTTGAAGCACAGGCGTTCTTCGTGCAAAAGTGAATCAAGCCACATAAAACACAAACACTTTCAACATTTCGTGCAGTCTGAGTGTATGTTTGCAGTTTGATGGTGAAGCCAGGTTTTTTTCACTGTGGAGATATGATGTAGGATTTCTGTGCGTAGGAGGGACTTCACATGGCTTCAGTGGGGAGAGGCAGCATTGATGGTAATGATAGAGAGAATTACAAAGAAAATATAATCCCAAAAGGTATTTAGCCAATGGAAAATTCTAGGTGACTTTTAAAAACATATCAAGAACTATAACTAGCAAATTAAAAGATGAGATGAGAAAGGCATAAAACAGATGGGTTACAGGGGAGAATCTATTCAATCTATTCTATATGAAACTTAAACTCAAGATACTCCCTGCCCAGGTTGTTCTTTTTTTCCCCCAGGAAAAAAAAACAAACAAAAAAAACACTTACCATGAACTGGACATTGTCAAAGCCATTAGCGAGCAGGTGGTTCTCGTACTGGACCAGTCCAATAGAGTCGAGCCACTGGCCGACAGACTGCAGTGGGCAGCGGGGACCTATGAGGGGGTGGAGGGGTAAACGCTTTAGTAGGGAGTAGCCGTCCACGCGGTAGCAGCGGCAGTCCGGCTGCGAGAGCTGGCACTGCCACATCATGTTTTGGCGGGCAAAGTGGCTGTCGAAGGAGCCCGCCATGCTTTTAAGGAGTCTTCTGGCAAGGCAGCAGGAAGGAGAAAAATGAAGGGAGGATAGGAAGAGAAGGGGAAAGGGTGAAAAAGGCTAGGCGAGGGGCATGGTGGGGGTAGAGGGGGTCAGCATGCAAGGATGCAAGCAGGTACAGTGTAGATGTCCAGATCCTGTGTTTTCTGAATCCAATCAGAAGAAGAAAAAGAAAAAAAAGAAGAAGATGAAGAAGGGGGTGAAACTGAAGTTGTATCCAGAAAAGAGCTCCTGTCCTGTAGGTTAAATCCTGCCAGAGATGGGTGCTGGGTGGGACTGGGAGTATAGATCCGCAAGCAAAAGCAACTGGGTTTGTCGCGCACAGCACAGCAGCCGCTTTCTTTTCAGCTGTTGCGCTTGCTCGGTTGCTCCCCTGAGCTTGTGTGTGTGCATCTGAGTGTGTGTGAGGGAGAGAGAGCTGCTGCGTTGTAGATTTCTCTTTATCAAGTACTCCCACTCTCATCTGTATGCTCCTGCAGCCTCCTCTCTCTCCGTCTCTCTGTCTTCTCCCAGAGCGCTGCCTCCCTCCTTCACACTCCCTCTCACTAACTTCCCTCTGTCTCCCTTCGCCTCTATCTTTCTTCAGTGGCGATCGACACCCTGCTGTCTCTGCCGCTCTACATATATCTGGCTCGCTTTGCTGATAATAGCCATCACAACAGTTCCAGCTTCTTTGTCTTCAAGCCAGACTCCCTCCCACTCGCACACACCATCCTGACTGTTTGCATGCAAACCTACATGTGTGGCGTAATATGCGTGTGCTAGTGGCAGCATTTAGCTCCTTTGGCACAAACTGGATTTCTGCCTATGGTAACCATGGTTGGAAGCCGCTTTGTATTGATGGATGAAAAAAAACAGGAGGGGATCAGGAGGTGGAGGGATGTAGGAGTTAATACAGGGAGAGAGGGGGTGAATGCAGCAAACACAGATGACTGGAGGAGGATTCAAGGTGTGCAGGTTAGAAAACCGTGAAAAACGGGTGTTTTATGTCCACAAAAATCATTTAAATTTACATGAAAACATCAACCAAGATCTCACATTTCAACCTGCAAATCAAATGCCTAATTTATAGATGTAACTATCGTTTTGATCAGTCGTTTTTAAAAGTAAGCTGTCAGTGGTATCTTAAGCAGGAAAAACATTTTTATGTCAGTTTCTATATTTTAAGGTTAAACATATCTTTTTATTCAATGACTGAAAAAAAGGTTGACTAATTGGACAACCAGCCAGCATTCATTGTTATAAGAGTTTTATGAAATCTTTTTGTTATTAGTCTGCTTCTTTAAAAATTCATGGCCATGCATGACTGAGCTGTACATTGCACTTTGTTAATAAGAACGGAGAAATTATGTGATAACTGCTGTACATCCTTAGTTTGATCTTTTTTTCCTCCCACTACATGAGGAAGTGGCAAAGGAGAGCAAAGTGTCAATTCTCTGAATCTCAGTATATGAGGAAGGAAGCAAATTTAATCTACTAGGAAATTTATTCCTCATTTGCTGCTTGTGGAAACATCCTTCATTTGACACTATTAAACTCTTTAGACGGCACTATATGTTCGCAAATTGCTTTACTTCATCCAGTTTGCTGGTTTCATCTGATATGGAGTCAAAACAATCCTAAAAAGGTTGTGTTATTTGCAGATAACTCCTAGGGTTTAATTTGCCTAAAACAGCATGCAGGAAATGTAGGACTATTTCTCACTCAACCTAAACCTCTGTGCTTGTATTAGCAGTTTGTTGCAGCCTTGTTGAAACAATTTCAGCACATTTAAAGTCTGAATCATTGCTTCAAATATGCAAAGTATTATTCTCCATTTGCAGTTCCACTACAGTCACCTGCTTCAGCTGCTTCCTTATGTTAGGAAGTTTTCTCCCCCTTTAAATACAGTAATGTTTTACTTGTTGAAACCGAGATCAACTGGTTTCAGTGTATCTATACATTTTTTTAATTAACTTTAATCTGAGCTACTTTGGGCATTCTGTCATAAAGTAGCTGACTGACAGGGTCAATACCATGTTAATTTAACACATAAACAACATGTGAATAGAAAAAAATGTCCATTTAACCATCTAATTTCTTCTGAACAAGTTTTTTTTGTTAGGCTATACCTTATATAGATCTTAGCAATTACTATTTTGCGTTCACTCTTATAACCTGTAGAAATGAAAGCCAAACCATGAAATTAAGCCCCTAAACAGCATCCATCTTTAAAGCAGCCTTTATTCTCTTTCGCTCGCTCTCTCACACACACATCAGATTACACCACACTCATACATACTTGTAAATTGTTTACCTGCGTTATCTTTCTTGATGTCCAATCCGCTGCCGATTCCTGCCCCAATAGAGCTCATAATCTTGTCGATCTGAATAAATGGGAGATAAAGAAAGTGGCAGTGTTACAGAAGTGCACAGGATGTGTAAGGAGGTGGGGGGTAGGAGAAGTAATTTCCCAGTAATAAGGCTAACCCCTATTTCTGGATTCACGTGTCACATAACGTGATCATTATACCAGCTAACATGTTCAATGTCAGTCATTCTCCCTGTGGACTGATAAACTATGAAGAGGAAGGGAAGCAAAAGGCAGCAGAACAGAGATGAAGTTAAGTGGAGACTGGCTGTAGGAGGACGGACCTGCTGCTAACCACTCAACTATACAACCTGCTCATCTGTCAACCTTTCTGGATGGCCAACTATCCCACTTCTGAAGTGAGGTAAAGTAGGGAGGAAATAAAGATGCCGAGGCTGAATTTCTTCTACTTCAAGCTGGGAAAGTGACGAGCTTTTCACCTGCGAATCTGAACCACTCTGAAGGACTTATTTTCAAACCCAGGGGCCTAAAACAAGTCGCCTTTTGCTCAGAGTTTCTGAGTTATTAGTGACTTTACAGAAATATACTCGAATATGAAATATAAATATATATATATTTTCACATATTCAGCTTCTGGCTAAATCACCTGTTTAACTGCAACAGTAAATTCTAATTAATAACCATCCAAAGTACTACTAACTTCAGAAAATTTACATAAAAAGTGAGGTTAAAATAGCAAATTTGTATCAAGTATTTTATTTTCTTGACGCTTGCTGAGCTAATGAATGTCTTCAGACGACTGTATGGGATGTCCCTCAAGAGTCACCTCTTACCAATATTGCAACTCTTTACTGAACGTGTGCTGAAAATAGAGCAGCTTTGTTATTTTTTCCTCTGAAATCCCCATAGATCACCCCAGAAGCCATCTAATATTTTTCTCAAGCTACATGCAGATAAATGGGAAAGGTTATAATCACTGCTAGGAAATATGAGAAATTCCATGAGGTAATATATCACCGTCAACAAGTTAGGAGTTGTGTAAGTAATTAACATGTTCAGGCAAATGTGTCAAAGCATACACAAATGAGCCTTCAACCACGTCATTAGCCTCATTTTAAAAATAGTCTTATTCTCATGATTATACAAAGTGCGATGTGCAGTGTTTCTCCAAGGGAGCCGTGTGCAAATGATTTGAGAATTTTAATTTTCAGAGTGTGTTCATGTGGGGAAGAGTTTTGATTGAAGTGGGAATGATAAAGTAATGCATGTCAGGCACTATGAACCTTAACGGTGATGCCTTGTCAATGAATCCCATCTGTATCAAAGATCCTTTAACAGAAAGTTCTCCAGAAACAAATACACTGAGACCAGACCACATGGCAGCCTCGCCCGCTTTTCTCCACCATCTAAACTGCTTTCTTCTAAAGATTTGATCCCATCTGAAGCTCCAACAACATCAGTGTGGGAGCATGTTAAATCAGCAATCGGCTCTTTCTGCACTGTGGTAGCTGAGTGCATTTCAAAAACAGGCAAAACTGAAGCAGCCAAAAGCTGAGTGCGCAGTTTTCCCTCCTGCAGAAATGGTTCACTTTGAGCAGCTTGTTCACTTTAATCAATTTTACAGCAAAAATACACGAAGTGCTGCAGCGCGGGCACTAATCAGCAACTTTTTCCCTTCTTTAATATCTGGATAATGATAATTGGATTGTAGGCTTGTTAGAAAAAAAAAATTTCATCTCACCTCTTCCCACTCAGCGGTAAAAGAAGGCGTTCGGTCCAGCCTTCTCTCAGGGCTGGCCCCTTCTCTTGAGCTGGGACTTCCTGGGCCCTGACCCCGAGACCCAGACCCCCAACTGTGTTCCTCCTGGCAACAAAATAAATTCAATTAAATTAAACAAACACTTTTCACACTAAAAAATATAACATGTAAAATCTTTTAACATTATAAATAAGACAAACTAAAATTGCCTTAAGGCTGAGAACTCCCTTCACAGTTTCATCAGTAATGGCTATTTTTTCATCAAACAGACTATGCATTCAGTTTATAATTTATTTACACTGAATTAAAGAAATCTCAAACGAACCACTCAGTGGGGAACACAGTGGCCCAGATTAACAAGTTATCCAACTGGTTGAACTGCTTTGAACTCTGTTTCTGAAGTCACATGATGCATACAGATGCAAACTAGAATTTTTTACAAATAAATATTTCACATAAAAAAAATTGTACTCTCACAGCAACTGAGACATTTATCTGAACCTATAAAAATCTAAAAATGTTTTTAACTTCGAATACCTGTATGGGGGACACGGCTACAAGGTTTGAGTCAGACTTGGACAAAGACTTCGACAGCTGCAGGTCCAACACACTGCGTGGCACTGATCTCATTCTCCCCAGGGTACAAGCCCTCTCTTCGTACCCAGCTCCAGATAAACCGTCTTTAGACACACCTCCGGTCAGGTTTCCCAGAGAATCTGCAACTTCTCCGTTTTGTTCAGAGGAACAGGAGGGTGGGTGGCTCAGCGTAGACCATACACGAGGTGAATCCCCCTGGTCACAGTTTCTGCTTTGAGCCTGGTCTTGGTTGACCCTTGTGTGAAAAACGGTCCGGTACACAACCTGGGGCTTTGGGGAGTTGCAGCTGAGCCTCTGAGGAGATGACTCACTCCCAGTCCTGGAGAAGCCCTGAGAGGCTCCTCCACCAATCACAAGGCTGAACTCTGGGGCCTGCAGCAGGCTGCTCTGGACATCTGCGGAGGCATATTTAAAGTGTTTGGGGCTGTAAAGATGATAAGGCGTATCAGGAGGTTCACAAGCCGGGGATGAGCCATGAAGAAGGCCTGCAAACTCTTCCGGGACCAGACTCTTCCTGTGCTCCTCCAGAAGAGGGTTTGAGTTGGTGGAAGAGCAGGGAGGAGGGGGAGGTGGCTCTCGCTGGTACGACCCGTCGTCTGCAAAGAGGACAGAAAAAACAACGTGTTTTGCTCTTTCTTATAAATAATACACAACAACCACAGACATATGTATTGTGGTTGTACTAAATATCTTTGCATTAACAGTGACATCTTTACCACAAGACAAAAATCATACATTTTAGCCAGGCTGCAGAAAGGAAACATTTTTGAAAGTACAGAGGAAAAAATGGTTAATGAAAGGTAAAGCAGACTGTTAATAAATCAAATATACAGAGTAAAACTACAAAAAAGAACAAAAACAATCATAAATCTTCTGCTTCCCTGTCAAAAACCTGTTTGCGTCTCCAAGAAGAAAAGAACTCCTGACTTGGATTTTACACTTCTGTTCCTGCACTGTGTGGGTGCACACTGTGTGCTTTCGAGTCTGAACCTGCGCATGTATGCATGAACGCATCGAGACAGATGTACTCAGACCATCGATTTCTTAAGGGGATCCTTTCAGAGGCCCACTCACTCTCCATGTGCAGCGGGTAAAATAAGCTGCTGAAAGCTTCTTTTGATTCTTCTTTTAAAAAGGTAATTGTAGATGTGCGCCCTTCTTTTCCTGGGAGTGTGAGCCTGTTCCAGCTGTTTTAAATGTTATCGTAATTAACTTCTTGTGATACTTGATACACCGTTAACGTTTCTGCCTCAATTATTTGTTGTACTTCACGGAAATACCTCATTTTTCCAATTCTGATGACAAAAGAAAACAGCAAAAGATCATCGTCATAAGTGGGCTTAGCTCCTTTAATAACTTTCAACTCCACAGGGATCACAGGCAGCATTATTTGTTTAAAGTCTTGTTTAAAATGTGGCTAAAACTGAATAAAAGATTTATCAAATGGAAACAAGCAATGTAAACTAAACAGATAGAGGCAGGCAAAAGAAAAACGAGCTGAGACAAAAGATCTGTGCGTAACTAAAAGGACCCATCACAGCACCTGCACACAGTTCTGCAGTTTCTGTGACACAAAACTTTCAGGGTCATGCAGTTTATCTGGTTTTCAGCAGTTCAGCTTTCAGAAGACAACATTTGTTATTCTTTGCTGATTAAATGTGTCTGTAATAAAGTTCTGGTATGAACACAGAGTTGATAAGAGAGTGAGTCAGACCAAACATTTGGATGTGAAAAGCTTTCAGGAAAGGGTGGAAACCCCTGTAAAAGTTCTCAGATAAATCAGAATCAGATCAGTTCAGAAATATGGTAGTGTCAAACTGCAACTCAGGACAGATTAATCAGAATATATCGAATCATGATGCATAGGTGGGTTACTGATTAAAAAAAACGCCTTCATTAAACACCTAAATTACTGCTTATTTAACTCCAACAGGAACTTAGTTGAATTTAAATTACCTACTGAAAAGGTATTACTAAAGCTGCATACCACAGGAAGAAAACACCAAATTAAGCAGATTTTTTTAAAATAAAAGGGAAAAATAGAAGATTGACTAACTGAAAAGAAACATGATTAAGTGGAACAATAATGATGTCAGTCTTCAAACAGAGATATTTCATTTGAAGTGTGAATGTTTCATTTTCACTGCTGTGCTGTCTGCTGTGTTTAAACGCACCCAGCACATCCATTAACAGTCTTCAGGTGATGAGGGTGGAAAATATGACTCATTTGAGTGCTACATGGGCTGGAAATGTAAGCTGAATGTACGCTCAGTGTTTTACAGCACCAACTGGCCAAGTGGTGAAAAGATCATCTAACTCTGATTATTTTGACCAGTTCTCCTCCTCTGCTGCTTTTGCCCTCTTTGAATGAAATCAATACCCCCAAAATAGTGAAGAAACTGCACCTGTGTTGACTTTTGCAGGTTTTTATGATGGGATGTTAACTGCAAAAGAAGCAGCAATACAACATCTACTGAACTTTAAGTTCTCTTTAAAAGGCATCATTAAAGGTGGCAAAAATGCCCTTTTTAATTGACATAATTTCCTGAAATCATTAGGATATGTTTTGATAAAAATACAAGATTATAGGAACCAAAGCTTTTCTTTAGAGCCAGTCTTTCTTAGTAGCTGACTTCAGTGAGTGGAGACAGACACTATATTCCCTGCCTCGTTTTATTTCCCCCCGTCTGAGTGAGTTTTTAGTTGGCTCTTTACACAAATTACCAGAGAGAATGACAATAACATTAGACAACAAAATGGTAAAGCCTTTTTGGGATTACCTTCTGAAGTGAAACCAGTAATTTGATCATTTGCAGCTAAAAGCAAAGCAACAATAAAAAGTCTGTAGTCCATTTTTGGAAGTACAGGAACTGCAGTTTGATTTGAAGGTGAAGTTAGGTGATAATAAAAATTACATTGATAGATTTCTTCTAGTTTGAACTAAAGAAGTGACACTGCTCACTAAATGAGACTTTTCCAAACCTTAAGGATGAAATGGTTGAAGTCACTGCCAGTCTTAAAAATGCTTATCAAGCACAGAAAATTACAGAAGAAAAATCTATCGCATGTTACCTTTATGTTTCATATCATTAAAACACCAATTTTTTTATGCATTTTTCAGTACTTCTACTAACTCCATGCTTAATTTCTCCATGACAAAGTCAGCTGTTGGCAACAGGGGAGTCTTTTTGCAGCAACAAAATCAATATTAAAAAAAAAACACCAAAAAATATGACAACAGAGAATCTAAACCAACCTATTTCCCAATTTTTCAGGCACCTGAGTGCTGTCAACCTTCACAGAAGTGAAGCAAACATGTCGGGTAATTTCAAATAGTCGAGAAACTGGCTTAATAAACACAGAGCAGAGTTACTTGTCACCACATGAAGCAAGTTACTGTACATACACAACTGATTTAGTTTCAGGCAAAGACAGAGCATCTGTAGCTTTATGAGATGCTGACAGCTCATACAAACCAGATTACAGAGTGGTTAACAAAATTCTAATTACAGCTTTGTTCTGACTTTCAACCAAACTTCCTCAAGGAAGTTTAGTAAAGGTGTTCATCTTACCTGGAGATCCACTTGGAATAACAGCTCAAACCAAGAACCAATCAAACTTTATGTACAGTAGCACAAATATCTACGGTAACTCGCGACTCTGCCCTCGCTGAAGTGCAGCAAATGTCTAAGAATCAGATGGTGAAACAGCCGATGCATTACTCTGCATACCTGCATTTTTATTGCGACACTAACGCACACACAAACACAAATGCAAACACGTCGTGACAAGCAGTGACACAGCGTAGAAACAGATTGTTTCTGGATAAGCTGCGTTTAATTTAAAAGAAACGGCTGCAGTGATACGTCTATAGCTGTGCAGCAAACGTGGATAAATATTTTACATCACAGGTATGCAATCAACTTATTTTTAGCTAAGCATCGACTTATTGCCATTTCTGTGATTTTATAGGCTGCAGCTTCATGACTAATGCAATAAGTGGTTATAAATGTAATTGCGATAATGCAAGCTCTGCACCTGAATACTTATTGTAGTCAAAAATAACCAAGTAAATTAGGTGTTTACTCAACCAGGTTTAAACTACGGTGGTGTTAGAACAAAAAAATAAATAAAAAAAAAATCAGTAAATCTAACCTTTTTGTAAAGGCGATGTGTTAATGGGAGGTTCAGTTGAGAGAAAATGTAGTGTGAGACATTTTCAACATGTTTATAATAAACCATCAAATCCACTGTGATAAATGGGACCCAGCTGATATGAACTGGATGAAGAATAACACCATGGGTTGTTTGAAAGAATTGAGAGCTGATTGCTGATGTGTTTTTTTTTCTCCTTGGCTCCGTGTTAACACACACCTGTATGCTGCAGACCAGCAGACTGCCAAAATCCCAGCTTTAATAGGTGATCACATTTGGTGATGATCAGTAAATCAAGTGCATCTGATTTGTAGCACCTGGATACTACTTTCCCTCTGAAATCCTATGGAAACAGCAGGGATGGACTTAGGTTTTTTCCCCACACACACAGCTTTTCCATTTTAGCTTCGGTTTGGCTTAATAAATAATGATATGGTGGAATCGGTTGTGTGTTTTTGCACACCTGAGGTTAGATTTGGAGAACTTTAAAACCTGATGTCCTGATATATAAAACCCTTGAATGGAAAGAGGGTGAACTTTCCTTTTCCCATGACTGTATGAGTATACTTTGCCAGCAGCCATATCATGGTTTCATCTGCCTCGAGATGAGGAAACTCAGACTAATAACATTAACAATGGCTTTGGCTCTTCCAGCTGCCTTTATAAGAAATGACGCACCGCCTACATCGCTTGATGTCAAAATCCTGGAATGCTGAGACAATTCACGGGATCATTTACAACTGTGGTTATCCTGTTTTGACATGCCATCTCAATTACACATTACGACAGCCAAACAATCCCAACTCTATATCACTTCACAATTCAAAAGGGAAATAGCCTTTTAATCACTTGATTGTTATTCGTTTTTTTATAATCTTTCTTGAACTTAATTTCAAAGCACTGTTGAATTTGTTCGAATTTAGTTGGCATAGATTTGGACGTTTGAAATGACTAAGAATTTAAAATCTTTGAAAAGGCACACTTTGTTTTAGCCCTGTAAGTTTAAAAAAAATATCCTTTCGTGAGCAGCTCAAACTTTATTTAAAAAAACTAAATAAAAAGTTACATCTCTCTTCAGTTCAGAGTAGAAGAAATTGTGCCTTTTCACTTTCATTGCCTTCCAACTTTAGTTTCAATTGTCGCTGCCATTGCTGTAGTTTTAAACAAAAAAAGTCCACATTCTTCCTATGTTCTTGCTTGCTATTTTACCAGTAACTTCATATTATTAGGGCACATGTTTCACTTTAGAAAGTAAGAAAATATTGCAAATTTTTTTATCTTGGTAAGACAGTTGACATCAGGTCTGTGAATATGAACCCAGGAAGGGCAGCAGACCAGAGAAAGTCTCAAAACCTACTTTGATACAACCAGAGTTTCACATGGTAATGATCTAAGAAATGATCCAGCCACTTTGCATCACATCAGAGCAGGAAATCTGGAAAAGAGTTTATTCAACAACAATATTTAACCCACAGTACTGTTAAGTTTAACTTGTTCAGATGCATCACTTCATTTCAGTGAGAGGTTCTCTGGGATTATTTTAATAAAGAGGGCTTTGACATTTTCAGGAAATATAATGATTAAAGTATCCCTTATTATTTAGCTTATTGACTGTGACCATACAACATCTAAAATCTGCTTGGAGCTAGAATGAATATTTATAACTTATATTAGTCTACAAGTCTACAAAAAAGATTTGTATTTCTGTGAGCCATTAATTTTTCACAGTAAGACTTCATTTCAATGTAAGAGACATGGAGACAAACAAAAGAAGCAAATTTAAAATGATCTCAATGTTATTTCTTTTCAATAAAAAAATTAATAAATAAAACATTGAAAAACGTCCTTAGCTTTTTGTTAAGACACACTAAATGCTTCAAAACACTCAGAATGAAAACAGAGACAGAACGAAGAGAATATGGCTGCAAATGTAAAAACTAAAATAAAGGTAATTGGCAGAAAGCAGAGTCCAAAGTGTTATTTGACAAAAAAAGAAAGAAAGAATAGACACATTTGAGATGAAGGGGAAATAAGCCATTGAAATGCAAACTGTTGCAACAAAACAACCAAACTTGAAAAGAGGGGCTGGCAAATAGCAGAGATGCTAAGGTAAAGTGAGTGGGCAGACAGAGTGTATAACTGAACATCAGACTGGGAGCCTGAGGAGGTGTCTGGAGACTAAAGCGACTGACAAAATGAAGGATCTGAATGACATGAAGCATGAAGGAGACACCAGGTGGATACATGTTAAAATGGGGGAACAAAGAAAATAAGGCTGGATATGCCACAGTGAGAATGGTCAGTTCACACACATGGACAGCAGTCCTCAAGAAGTTTCCACAATAAGTTTCAAAGGTTTTTATAAAAATATCAGTTCCAGGCAGTGTATCATTTTCACACAGAATGAAAGTCATAATGCAGGTTTAGTTTCCATTATACCAGGTCATAGAAATGCACAACAACCCTGACATGGCTAGCCACATTCACCAGTTTTGTTTAAGATGTCTTAAATGTGTGTGCAGCCCAAAGCACGAAGGCTATAAACACGCACCATCTTCTCATATACTGGGATGCTTTCCTTTGTGTGGTAGAGAAGCCAGAGGATGATCCAAACATCTGATAGGGATGTGTTCATCATTACGTCTCTTGTGGCGCTGCACTGACTGTTATTAAAAACTACAGAGTAATATCTGAACTGTCAGTCATCTCAGAGAATAAAGCTGGATACAAAGTTTTTTTTGTTTTTTTTTTACCGCTGCAGGACTGGAAAAATCATTATCAACTCCCCAAGCTTCAAACTCTAAAATAACATTGAGTTAGAGCTGGGCTATTTTAAAAACACCAAAATGATACAGTAATAATGTTAGGCATAATGACGACAACCAGGAATAATTTGAGCTCTGAATTATTGATCTGAGAAAATGTAAAGGCAACAGGGAATTTATTAAGTTACACATGAGAGTTACAGAAATACTCCCTTCAAGTATTGTTGCAAATGTCACATTAATTAGCTAAAAGCATGCCAAGAGACTCACAACTACCAGGAGAAATGTTTCAATTATATCCAAAATGTTACTTCGACTTAATAGGGTTGAGCAGAAGCCTACTGATCACAGAAAATTAAACAAATGATGGTTATTTAAATTTTACACAAAGTAGAAGTTTGTGGTAGTTCTTAGTGATGTTCCAGTACATGTTGTGAACCTACTTTCACCAAACTTCTCAGATTTTATAAAATAGCTAGATTACATTGACTAAGTTATTTATAGAGAGCCTGAGTTTTAAAATAAAAATTCAGAGTGAGAAAATAATCAGAAATTAATGATGAATCATTTTATGTTTTAAATGAACCAGAATTAAAATGGTAGGTGATAGGAGGAGTAACAAATGGAAGTAGAATCAAGATTTAGTTACATTTCCTTGAGCTTTCAACCCAACTTTCCAACCTTTACAGCAGATGCAACTGCCTCTGTTGTCACAGCAACCAAGTTTTCTTAGTAGATAATTTATTTTTCTTAGTATTGCACACACAGCCTGATTGAGAGCAGCATCTAAAACCAGCCGAGACAAACACAACTTACATGGCTCAGAAATAGTGATATGTGAATTTATTAACAACGAAAGATGAGTAATAATGTAGCTGCTTTTTTTTCTGTGTCTCTGTTAGTAAAATATTTATCAATGCGAATCTACAACTGATTAACTTTCGAAGTCAAGCTGGTTCAAAATGGCCACCACAGCAAACTGAGCATAGAAAACACAAAGATTTCATTAACTTGGACAGTTTTTCACATATTGAGCTAAGAATGATCTCCAATACATACTCCATCCATTTTCAAAATAATCTTAATTTAAAACTCTGGCCTGAAAGGCAGTGAGTGATATGCATTTTGTCAAGAATGGTCTTTAATTTTTTCAGCTTTAATACCATGTGACTAATTAAGTGAATACATGGATGGATGATATTGCAACTTGCCAATGACCAAAGAGGGGTGAATTTTTAAGAAGGACAAATCAGTTCGATGACGTGGTTATTAAGCACTCCAACTCTTAATTTGACTGAAAGTTGTTTTGGATAAAAGATTACGTGGGAACATGAATCATTACTGAAGTCAATGCTTTAAGACTACAATCAAAGCAAAGAAAATAAAAAAGCCCAACAAAGTTGTAATTTGCCTCTTGGTCATGTTTTTGTTCCTCCCACAGAATAATTTAAAAAAAAATCCTAAATATACTGAAGTAAGAGGGGTGATTTCATGTTCAGGGTTCGTAACATGGCCACCTGCCACAGCTTGGAATCAAACTTAAAGGACCAGTTGTTTATTTAGCTTCTCTCTGTCACAGTTACATCATCTTCGGTGATCGTTGGTCACATAACTTTTCAGTTTTTATTCCTGAACAGCTACAATAAATGTTACCCTAAAGTAAATGCTAAAGCATGTACACTGAGTTTGAATAAAATAATCCTAACCCATTATAAAATAAAACATTTAAACTAAAGTAGGCTATGTACTTTAAAAACCTGTACAACACACAAAGCAACAGAAGCCACTGAATTTCCATCTCCAAGCCTCACAAATTGATTTAAATGGAGAGTAAAAACTTCCTCTAATTACCATGTTGGAGATGAAAAATATTCAAAAGAGGTCATCTCTCTGGTACACTGAATTTTAACAAGCTGAGCCATGTAAATGGAAAAAAGGAGCATGAACTAGAAAAATATAACTTAGGAAGCTGAAAAAGAAAGAAAATGTCTATGTTCGTAATTAATTCTTAGGCTTGTGGCATACGGTGTAAGCAAAAACCGCCGTTCTGTGACCTCATCAACAAATGCAAAAAGGTCTGGCTCCACTCTTTCTTGTAACAAGTGAAGACAGAGGCAGGGGACTCCCTGCTGAGAGAATTAATACATTACTGATACCTTGAATGTATCAAGACCCAACCTTAAGGACAAGAGGAGCCACTCTGCAGACACTGAATTCACTCTTTCATTTCTAATTCAAGTAGACAGAGTTTATTGCCACAGCAACTGGCTCGTCTCCCGTGGTAACACACTTTCAGATCCCTTGAAGAGTGACGGAAGTCTCTCACTAGTGTCACTGAAATTGCATTTGTGCTGGTGTGAGACAGAAGGGAGTAGTGAGAGGCAGATAAGTTCAGCAGTGATTAGAATTTCTGATTTCACATAAATTGAAGTGTTTTGTTCTCTTCTCGTTTTGGGGTAGGCATCTTTAGTGTTAGAACGAAAAAAAAGAAAAAACAAAAAGTCAAAGGAAAACTGTAAATAAAGCTCTGCTTTTGGCTGCTTCTTATCCACACCTGAGCTCCCTTCATTTAGAGACGGGGTGAATTTTAACAGAACACAAACTAATCAATAATACATTCATGTTAAAAAGTAGTCAACACACGAACCTACCCAGAATATAATTCTGACATAAAAAATGCAAATAATAGCTGTTAAATTGAGATAATACTACTGCAGGCACTACAGCTCTACAAAGCTACACCTCCTCCTGACTAATCAGTTTCCTTACTGATTTCATTTGTCACCCAGTACAACCAATAGCAGAATGGATTTAACTTTCCACTGAATTCTTCTGAACAGATTCGGAGTGTCTATGAGCCTTTGTGTCAAGAGTTTCCAGTGATGAATCATCACATTGAGTCCTCGCATTTAAAACTGAACCAGAAAATACTGAATATTTTTTAAGGGAAGGACAGAAAAACAAAAAGGAGGAAAGAGGAGTTGGGGTGACGGCCAGCTTTTAATGAAAACACAGCACTAAGGACATTTAATAATGTTTATACACTGCGCCTTAAGTGCACACTTTTCAATAAGCTCTTTTCCCCCCTGTAGTGATAAAATGAAATACTAGCACAGATGGCTAAGTGACTAAAGGACACAATTCTTTCAGAAAAGGCCCCAAAATCTCCACAATCACTAAAGACCAACAACAACAAAATAATCTTTTTAAACACGTTGTGGACAAAGTTGAGAAAGAGACTAGGGTTATATATCAAAATCAATGAAAATTACATGAAGCACCATAACCTTAAACCAAAAAATTATGACCTAACTTTCAATTTGATTGAGATCCTGAGATACAACTTAAAGATTGGTGTACAGCCGGAGAACCAGACCCCATTCAGCTCAAAGGAGCAGTTTTGTCTTGATGAATTGGCAAAACATCCAAAACTCTGCAGACAAAGAAACTATGACAAAAGTTTAAGAACTGGTTTGGTCTTTAGATCACAAACAGCTAGATGCATTTTGAGAAGAAGCCAGAGAAGGGTGAGACTCTGAGCAACAATCTGCCATGAGTCCTGGCATTCACATAATGTAGATGTGACTCTAATATGTCCAATTATTCCCCGAAGGCAATGGCAACTATTGCCCTGTCACAAATTGTTCAAGAATATTTTTGGAAGGTGTTGACTTGCCCTTTAATGTCCCCAGATCTAAACCTAATTAGGCATCTTTAAGGTGTGCAAAAACAAATCAGTCTCAACTTGTAAAGCTTTAAGATTTTGTTGCTGATGTTTCAAATATCACACAGTACCTTCAGAGATTAACTGGGGTCTAGGCTTTAACAAATCAGACCTGTTCAGATGGCACAAAAGGAACTTGCACAACATTACTAAAGTGAATCCAAACATGTGGCTTGCAAACATATTTGAGCTTTAGCTGGTGGTGATTTATAATCCAACCTGACATTGTCAGTCAAAAAGCCTTAATGCTGGCATGACTAAATGCAACTGACCTCCTCATTAAACTCAACAAAAATAAATAAAAAAATCTGAAGCTGCTTTGTTAGCAGAACTGCCTCAGGTGACAACTAAATTAGATCAAGAACACGGGAGGTGTAATTCAAACCATCTTGCTTATTAATGAAACCGTGCTGTTAATTAGAGCTTAATGTCTTAAACAATTTGAAGAGGGCATGTATCACAAGAACCAGTCCTCTCCAGTTGTCTTTTTAAGAAGAAACGTGTAAAAGCAGCAACTGTTAATCTGAACCACCATCTTAAATTAACACCTAATAAGAATTACAAGAAAAAAACTAAATAGCTTAAACTCTTTATGCTGCTTGAATTTGTGGGGTTTAATACATGTCTCTTAAATAAATAAAATTGTCAAAGGAAAGTGCATTTTAGGACCTGATGATGGGTTGCAGTTGAACTGGGAATTCATGTTTGCTGTGCTGATTCACTGAATCCAAGGTTTTATGTAAACATACCACAAGTGGTGCACTTGAACACTCAAAGCAGGTTATTGCTTTGCCATGAAGGCTCAATCGGTTCAGATCATTTATTGTTCAGCTCATAAGTGGTTGTTTTTGCTGTGAAGTGAAATTCAGATATGTTCAACGACTAACCAATTAACAGGAACGTTTCAATTGTTTTAGAACAAAATGTAGCCAACACCCAACTTTTTAAAAAACTATACTGAAAACACACAGTATTTCATGTAAGAAATTGACCAAAAAATTCTTCCAGCTTGTAACCCCAAGAAATACTTCTAAATAAAATTGAGATGCTGAAGAAATTTGTGAGCTGTTGAATACAGGATGGAGAATAACAGAAGGGCTAAAACTCATCTAAATTAAAGCCAAAAAGTCTTCCTCTAGAAATCCACAATTATTGCAGATTATAATAAAGATAGCTTATTTAATATTTCTCTCAATAACATTAATATAGAGCCTGAATCACTTTGTATGTAGTTGTTATTTAGAAAAAAAAAGCTACATTGAAAAAGACAAAAACGATGTGGATTAAACTCCACTAAATCATTTATATCAATCTGCTTTAAAGCCAAATGCTTCAAATGATTTATGTTTGTTTTTTGGAGAAAATTGTAAGATTCTTACACTCAACACCCGTCATAAAAGTATTTTTTTCCTCTCAACAAAATAGGACTTTAATATATTTTTGTCTACATGTGTGAACAAAAACAGCCATCAGCACAATGCAAACTTAATAAAAACATGATCTGAGAACATCTTTCCTGCTGTGCATTAAAGAGCAACATCATTCACTTGAGGTCGTTTCTCATCCACTGGTGAATTCATATGAACAAGTGTTTGTATTGTTTCATTCTTTTATTTTTCTCTGCAGCCCAACACGTTTCTTTGTTTTTGATTCATGTAAGATTTCACTGGAGACATATGATCTTTTTGCTGTTGGATGTTCAGGTTTTCTTCTAATCAAAAAAGACCTTAACAACTTTGACTAAAAATAATAATAATATGCTTTATAAAACTTCATTCTAAAGCTGGATGCCACAAAAGCAGTTCAATAAAACAGATATAATTCATGGTTCTTAGAGGCTCAGTTACTTGGGGTCACATGAATAATAACTGCTGCAGCTGTAACTGCCAAAATGCTGAGAAATGCTGCACTGCAGACCAAAAAAATAAATAAAACTCATGATGGTACATGATGAAGCTGTAAAGTTTCTCCCAACTAAATGTTTCCACCTAAACAAATTGACACCTGGAGAAATATATGTTTGTCTCTAACTTATTGCAAGGGGGGGTTGCATAATTGAGGGACTACAGCTGTTTCTGCATAACGCTGCGTTGCATTTGGCACTGTGCACTGAGGGAATATCTTTGCAACCAATGTCTCAGATTACATAAACCTGAGTTATGAAGCATAACACCAGCACCAGTGATGGATTGGGTTATAAATAGGGCTACTTTTTGTCCAACCGCCTACGCAGGTGGCTGACACTAGCATAAATTGCTGCAGGGCCGGGGGATCATTGTGTAATGTTAGATCAGTGTTGAAGAACGCTTTATGATTTTAAGGGAAAGAATAAGGCAGGAGATACAGATGTGGAGGCATCGGAAGGAAAGACCTTACATGGTTTGCCAAAAAAAAAAAAAAAAAAGTGCTCTCCTTACTTTTCTGTCCTCATTTCTGAACACATCCCCATGAAATTTCTCATTTTATCGTCTCCTCTTTCCTGGTTTTTGTTCATATTGCAACATTAGACTCTCATTCTGTCACCCACACTCGCTTTTTCCACTGGCATCCTTTGAATTCTGAGACTCTGCCTTCTGTACCCACATACATATACGCTCCGTTCTCTCATTCTGTCTGTCTCTCCCTGTAAGCTACTTGTTACCATGGTTACCCTACAATAGGCCTTATAAGGCTAATAAGCAGAGAGAGAGAGAGAGAGAGAGCAGGAGGGATGAGCAAAAGAGTGGGGGGTGGAGGGGCGTAGAAAAACATTAAATGGAAAAAATAAATGGGTGCTAATGGATTTCGAGTGTTTCTGTAGCAAGTGGGGGAAAAAAGGGAGGGGAGAAAAACAAACATTATGAATAAATTGTTTCTAAATAATAAGTGTTATACTGTCTTACTTCTATGCGTCTGAAAGCGCTGCTGATGAATTACACAATCATCACAAGAGGGTTGTTTCCTCCAGTGGCTGAAACTTTATATATACAAACAGTTTAGTGTTGACATCATCATGAAATCTGCTAATCATGAAACATCTGATAGGTTAAAGTTCCCATAAAAAAAAAACCAAAGAGAACAGGGATGCCTGCAGCTTTATTTTATTCAGACTCCTGTATTTTAAACAGGGGCGTAGCTGCAAATAAGTTTCCAGGTGACTGAAAGCAGGTGGGCCACCAAATTGAATCCATCTTGTAACATAAATAGAAACTGGAACAACGTTTACCTGCATTTTGTTCCTGTATTCTACAACAGTGGTCCCCAAACGGTACAGCCTCCAACCCACAAAACAACCGAGGCAGAAACTTTTGATTGTTACGATAAAATCTTCACAAGGTTTATTTCAAAATAAATAATTTCATTTCATACCAAGCTCATGTATCTTGATTTAATCAACTTAAAGCCCTTAAAAGCCAAGATTCTAGATTACTAGTGTCCAAAAAATGGCATTATTTCTTCAGTTATTTTTAGATATCCCCATAAAACCTTTAGCAAGTAGTGTTTAATGAATGCATTAAGGTTCTAAAATTAAAACACCTTCTGTCTTTCTTTCTTTTTTAATTCAATAAGTTCCAAAAAAGAACAAAGAAAAGGCTGTTTGGCTGGGCAGGCCTTGCCAAAAAGTGGACACAGCCACACCCCTGATTACAAAGGTGAACACAAATCAGTGAGATTTAGCCACAAACTATGAATAAATTTCAACCTTTTTAACCGTTTATCCACAAAACAGAGGGCATGTCAGTAAGTGTATTTTTTCTCCTGTCTTGCTCTTGTTCAGAACTCCTGCAGCTGAACAGACAGGACTCCAACAGGAGCGGGCCTGGTTGGGTTTCTCAGCTGCGTCCACCGCTTCCTTCAGAAAACACACTGTGTTCAACACACAGGCGTCTCTGGAGTGCTGGGTTGAAAGTCAGCAGGGCAGCTCCACCAGCATGTTTCTGAAAATAAAAATGCTCCCTGTCATCTAAAAACCCCATAATTCTCACCCTCACTAAGAGAGAGTTAGCATTCCTAATCATTATTTTCTGTTCCCTATGATACGAGCATTCAGCTTCTCATAGAAAAATAACAGTTTAAAGGAATGTTGAGAGGCACAGCCAGATTAGCATATTTACTGAATCGAGAGGAAGAAGCAGGGAGATGCAGCAGAGTCTATAACAGGTTACAGGGGATTACACACTCCTGAAATGGGACCTTAACGATACAATATCATTTCCTAATATGGAAAAAATATGTTGAAATTGAAAACTTTTTGACTGAGCAATAATTGCTTCTTAAAAAAACATCTGTCTGGCAGGAAGGTCAGGTCAAGATTCAGTGAGTAGGTTCAACATGTTGTTGTTGTTCCACAAATACATCCAGCTGTGCTTCAAGGGGAACAATAGCCGAAGACGTGTCGAGTTCACTCGTTTTTCAATCTAGGTGTGTGTCTTCTGAACACACAGCTGTGAATTGATAATCTGTTTTTTTTATTCCAGGCTTTACAGAGATCAAAGTCTACCAGGGCCTCTGAACTGCTCGAGCATGAAACAGGCGCATGCTCGCACACACACACTAACTGACTCAAAGTGGGTTGACTTCCCCTGCACCATCTCTTTGTCGGTGCCTGATAAAGAGAGAGAGGGACAGTTGGGCTGAAACCATCAGTTAATTAATTTATCTATGTACACTACTTTAACATAACTAAAAATCTTGTTTCTATGGTAACAAATGCAAAAAATTAGGAATAGAAACAAAGGACATGAAGGTCAAGAATAAATTAGGCAGTAAACCAAATGTTACTAAATGTAGCGGGGGAAAAAATTAAATCCATAAAACAAGCAATTACTTTATTAAACCTCATTACAATCATGTAAAATTAGAGTTAAAACACTGAAAATTTAAAGTAAAAAGAGCTTTTGCAGAATATTGTATGCCACTCACTTGTAATTTAAGCCAAAAGTGTATCATATTTTATGACAATGAAAAGGACACCCCACAGAACTAATGAAAGATTTCTGCTCAAGTGTTTGAAGCTTCTTTTTTTTATACCTGGTAATTTCCCCATCAAAGCATTTTTGCATTTTAAGTTTTGCCTGGAAACATTTCAAAAAACAACCTAAAAAAAACAAAACTGAAAAGTTGCTTCAGAGAAGCTGCAGATTGTGTTTTTCACAAGGTCAGTTAATGTTAAATTAGTAAATTTAGCTGCTGGTAATGTTTTTCATCTGGAAAAATTGCACACAAAAGCATGAGTGGGACAACATAAAAAAAAAAGAAAAACCCTTTTATCAGTGAGGTGGACATTTCAAACCACTCGGACAATTTGTGGCTGCAGCGTAACAAGCAGCACACAATAATCAAAACAGTTAACATTTAAAGACATGAAAACATTTTCCTTCAGTTTGATCAATTCTGACAGGGATATTTGTGTGAACAAAAAAACAGCTGACTGTCTTTGGACCTTAAATTTATGTCATGTCTCCTTAAGTCATTAGTTCTTAAACTACCCCATGCCTGATAACACTATGGATAGAAGTGATGAGGAGCAGAAACAGAACAGTTTTATCTCTAGTTTATTGCTAGACATGATGTTTTTTCATAATGTGTATGTGGATAAAAATTTAAAAAATAGGACTACTTTAAAGCAAAGAAGAGAAAGAAGATACCTAATCTGTCGGAGTTACACAGTGAATAATAAGAAAAAAAAAACAATAACACCTGTTTATGTGTGAACTTTACCAGCTGACAGTATGAAGTTCAATCAAATTAATATTACTAGTTGAAACAGTGCACTCCAGTCAGGTAAGCCACTCAAGGTTTTCATAAGAAAATTTCAAAACAGAAAAATCACTTTCAGAAACTGCATCAGTGAAGAATAAAACATTAAGCCACAAACTGTGATAAAATGAAATCAGCCCTCACTGATGAAGGGACTAAATATTTCTGCCGAATACCTGCACTTCTGATTTTGGAAAAGACTGAACCGTATTGTTATTTTTACAGAAATACGAGAGAAATAGTCTCGCCTTTAATACTGTGATAATATTGAGTTCCTTTATGCATATTTATGATTGTTGGGTTTCTGTGCACAGATTGAACTTTTATTAAGCTTCTACAAAGGTTATTGTACATTTGGGGCTGATGGAGCGACCTGTTATTTGTTCATTTTGAGAGAAAATGGCAATCTAGAAAGAAAATGTCAAAAACTAAGACATTACAAAACTAAGAGTTAATTTTTAAGTATCACATAAATGTAGAGTTTCTTAGTTTCTTTGTAGACTTTTTTCCTCCACAATTGCAGGTAAACCTGATTTACTTTGTTTTAGTCTTGTTGAGCTGGGAAGTGTGGAGGTGTAATAGATTGTCCTTATTCCAAAATCAGGGCACTGTGTAAGCAGTTTGAGAACCATCACTTTATTTGTTGGAATTTTGTCTTTAAATTAAACCTGAAATACTTTCAAATAAGAGAAAATCTCATATTTTCTCCTGGGTGTTTCTTGTTTTGATTTTAAACATTAGAAACCGTAGATGTGAATGTATTAGATGTTTCCTTTTTCTATCTAAAATCTCACTTATTTTATTTTAGTTTATCCTAAAATTTGTAATTCGTATCTCTAACAGGGAGAAATGATCCAGTCTGCATGGTGTGATCCTCTTCAGTACTTTCTCTGATCTGATGTTACCTCTAAGATTTTACCTCTTGGCTGTGGCCTTCCATATGACAGGAGCAGAAATATGATTTCAATTTCCTGGGACCAAGGGCAAAAGGATTAAGCTTTTATTTTGTCCCTGGGCACAAAAAGTCTAAACCCTTATCTCCACTGAGGCTATAGAGATGTTACAAAAAGCAATGGGGAGAAAAAAATAAGCAGAGATGAGCATTTATTACTTAAGTGTTAAAATAATACTGCTCCACAAAGATACCAACCATTTCAAAGCCAGATAATATATTGACTCAAAACAACCATTCACTAAGTCAGCAGCTGGGTTTACATAATAAAAAAAAAGGATTTTCAATGTTTTCTTTACAGATTGTTGATTTATTTCTATTCAAACCAAACTGCACTTCAAGTTCACAGATGTTCCACAGGGAGAATGATCTTATGATTGTAACAAATGATGAATACTGAATGTGACAAGTCTTCACACCCACAATGACCTTTAAATAATATGCAGCAAAACCTAAAACTTAATCGGAAAAGTAATTACCAACTGCAGCAATATTTCATTATTCATGAGATAAAAACAGTTTAAAATATCAAGGTTTTTTATGGTATTTTATCAACATAAAATGACTGTCTTAATGAAGACAATCTTTAATGTAAAGGCTCAGTTCATTGCTTTAATTGCTGGTAGTCCACAAATGCAACAAGGTGGTCAAAACCTTTTTAATGCTACCTGATAGAGGAGGTGACAGTGTCTGGGACAAACATTTGTTACTCTTACCTGTGAGGTGACAGTCGTCGTTGGAGCCTGCAGAGTCCTCCTGGTTTGGGCTCAGAGGCGGGCTGGCAGGGGGGCTGGTGCTGAAGCTGGCGTAGCCCAGAGAAGAGCTCACCTCACTGGGCTCACAGCTGTGGTTGACTGGCCTCTGGACATCCAGAGATGAAGATAAAGAGGTACGTTGCTTTGGCTAAAAGCAAGATAGAAAAAAAAAACAATTAAATTAAGAGTTCAGAATGATACTGCGTGTTAAAAGAAAATATTTGTATGCAGTTTTGATAAAGTTAAGAACCAAATATATGATTCCAAACTGAATACAAACTGCTGCAGTTTATGCCAACTAAACACTTGTGGAAAAGAATATCAGATACACGTCATAAAATAATACACTCATTTATTTCAAAGTTGTGCTCATGAAAATCTGTGATCCAACACAGCTTCCATGTTTTAATAGAACAGTGTCCTTCATTTCCTTGGTTTACAGACATTTAAAGGTAAAAGTAACAGCCAGAATTCAATTTGCATCAAATGGAGAGATACAGTGAAGATGAAGACAATCAGACTGTAAACTGACATCTGCTAAACACGTCTTACATAATGAGGCATTAGCAGCTCCTAAAAACCTGCTGTTTTTGCTTTGAAAACAGCTCGTACATTTCAAACCCTGCTGGTTTACTCCTTGTGTGTCCTGGTGCGCACAGAAATATAAAATAACATTCGGAAATGAAAAAAAAGGGGTAACTTTCAGAAGACCTTCAGTCTTCTTTGTAACTCAGGATACATGAATAAAGAAGAAAGGAATGGAAAACAGGAGGGGAGAACGAGTCATTTGATTTGGGCTTTAAACAGTCATAAAAGACAGAATTTAACTGCAGTTCAAAGAAAAGCAAAACGGCAAGAGCAGGAAAAGATTATAAAACATTGAACAATTTGAAAGAGGAAAAAAAAAACAGCAAAGATAGGCACAATGAGTTAAACAGGTGGTGAGAGCAAAATATTGTCAGCAGGATAGTAGAAAACTGAAGACGAACGATAAAAAGGAACACAGAAGGAAGGTGACATGAAGAACAAAAGGATTAGGGTTTTTTGAGAACAATGATACCTTCTATATCTGTGCAGTAAATATGAAAGTTGACATGCTGAGAGTGTCAGTTTTACTTCTTTTGGATCCAGCTTAAAGTGACAGAAGTCTATTTTTTCAGCTGCAAGGCTTGTAATTAGACAAAAAACAGACACCATCAAGCATTTTAGCAGGTTAATAAACCTCACTTTGGGCAATTTTGTCTTCCACATGTACAAAAACCCCACTGCAAAAATAAACTGTCAAAAAACTACATTTTTTTAAATAAATAAGAGGTATATCTGCTTAGTGACATTTTGGAGAGAAATATCTGTTTTCCATGTTAAACATTTAGTAAATAAAAATAAATCTTTTTATTTGCTATAGTTATAATCTGTAGTTATTTTCCAAATTTATTGGCCTGGTTTCAATTTCTAAAGCGAGTTGTACAGAAATAAGTGTTATCACTGTTCTACTGATACCACTCATATATACACTGTGTGTGTATAAACAGCACAGGAACAAACCAAAGCCAGGACACAAAAATCTGCTTTTTTCTTTCTTCTTCTTTTGGAGAATAACATTGCAGCAGCAACCAACAGAGACCAGAGATGTTTAAAGGTCTAATGCATCAACCGGACAGGATCACAACAATCCACATAGGCTTTGGGGAATAAAGACAATGATTTATGACCCAACAGGGAATCACCCTGAGTGGGCACAAAAAGGGAAAATACACAAGCCAGCTGTCAAAGACAGGCATGTTTTACATTTATCTTTTTATTGGCATTTTAAGTTACAAGGGAAATATACATAGAAACCAAATAAACATGTATTTCTATGAGTTTTATGCAGTCAAAAGCAGCTGAAGATCAGAGACAAAGAGTAAATGTGAAAGAAAAAAAAACAAATCATCAAATCCACTGATAAATATTTATTCTGGTATTAATCTACTTCTCACTGTGCGCCCACAGAAAGCAGAGCCTGTGATATTTACCTTGCTGCAGGCAAAACAACAAAACACAGAGGACACAAAATTAAACCAAACAGTCGTCAACTCAGAGCGAAACTACTAGGCCACTACGAGACTACGAGGCCAAGGGTCTTTATGGGGAGATGTGTAAGGCTTAATGAGTTTAATTGCACCTTCAACATTTCTTTATTACAGCACTTATGTGTCCTGTCTGTACTACCTCTGCATTTTTGCTCTGGACTTGTGCTTAATAAACTCTTACACACAAACACACACACACATAAAGCATCCTAAGCCCCAGCTAAGGCCTGGTATTAACAATGCAAACGAGCAGCAGGCTAATGAACATGTCACGGCCGATTGGAAGCGGATTAATGAGCTTGATGCACACACAGTGACACACAGATTCACACACCAACACAGGCAGGTGGGTCCTCCTTGCCTGACTGAACTTCAGCAGAAACCTTTTTGCTCAGTTGTCGCAGCATCCCTGGGGTAAAAACATGCTGTTTAACACTTCACTAATGTGCCTGTGTGCTAATAAATGACACACCCATTTAAATGTTAATCTACACCTAAGACTGTGATATGACCGACTTCGTTTAAAAAAAACATAGCAACTGGGAGCTAATTTACTGCAATAATTATATAATTAGAGGAATTACTGGATCATATATTTCAGAGATCAAAGCGGCTGAAGAATGAAAACTTAGCAGAAATGATATTTATTGAGCAATGAAAACCAAGGGTTCTTTTCCTGGAAATATTGATGTCTCATTTGACGTCGGCAGTAGTACAACACAAGCGGGAGACTGAAAGGTAATTATTTTAATGGTTATGGATATAATTAAAACTTTGAGATGACAGAGCAGCATCTCGTCTGATTACATTAATGGAAGATGGAATGTCGCTCATGTCTCTTGTTGACGGCGTTTTTTTCTAGTTTCATCATTATCGCCTGCTGCCTTGAACGGCGGGTGATAGTGTAATTGCTTGTGTCAGTTAGCAAATAATATGAACATCTATAACTGATTAACTTTTGGAGTCACCACAAATCAAGATGGCCACCACAGCTAATCAACCCTAGCAAACATAAAGATGCCCGTAGCACAGTCAGTTTGACAGATATTGATCTAAACTTCAGCTTGTGTGAGATCATTCCTTCAAGCAATTCTAGGCATTTAATTTTTTTTCTGTCTTGATTTAAGCAGCATTAAAGCTCCACAGACGGATATAAAACACAAACTGATGGACAAAAATGAAAATCAGTAGAGGTGGCAGAAGGGGAGGTTGGGATATAAAAGGTATAGAAATTAAATTGAAACTGCAACTCTTAAAAGAATCATCTTTGCCTTTTCATTTTCTTTCTTCCATTTCCATTGGCGTTTTCCTCGGTTTTCCTCCATATGATCTTCTGCATAAACATTTTTATTAGGTTCCGTTCTGTTGAGGTGCTTATAAACTAACGGGCTGACAAAGTGCCCTTATACAGGCTCAAATGTGCCTCGTATGCCAGCATTAAACCCTCTCTGCAGACACAGCCACTCAAGGCACAATCAGTCAAGTGTGATCACTTGCTGTGCTCTCACCTCTCCACTAATCAAAACAGAAGTTGATTTTTGAACAGCTGCAGACAGGCTGCTTCACAGATTTTATATTTTTTTTAAGATGTGTTTATGGAAGACAAAGAATAAATAAAAAAATAAAATGTTGGTATAGATTTTCAGGTCATGGTAATTTTATATGCCTGTCTAGAGGACAGTCTTCTGTTGTCCAAGAAGGCTTCATCAGTCCTGATAATACACAAGGTGCAGTTTCAAGCTTTTGTGAGATGAATAGTCTACAAAAAAAAAACTATTCAAGCACGTAGATTTGAAACAAACATATATTTGTTGTTTTTTATTCAAAAATAACTTAATAAATATGGAAGAATGACCAACTAGAATTAATACCGTGAATTAAACCACCTCCAACATTTAGATGCATGTTTCAGATGTTTACAAAATCCACCCATTTGTCATATATTTATACTTTTTCCTTCAGCGTGTAGCAATTTTTATCTCTCGAGATTGTTTTATTACGGGTTTTAGATGAGTCCAAGATAATGACGCATGTCTTATTCAAATACAAAGAAACTGAATCAGTATGGAAAATAATTTGTTTAGAAATAATGACCTGAAAAAACAAATAAATTTCATGAATCGTTTCCTTTCTATCAAAATAAAACCCATGAACAAACAAGCTTATACCTATGCCTAAAAGCATGCATTTCCTGCTTCACATTTATGAATAATTTGGCTTAGAAAAAAAACAAAACAAACAAAAACCCTCCTCTCTACAGTTTGTGACTTTGCAGCCTCAAAGTGAAAAGCAAACAGCCTAATTGCTGTTTTTTATACACAAAATCCCCATTTATGTCAATCTGCTTTGTGTGTACTCCATTTAAATGAAGCCGTTTTTCATTTTGTCCATCAGGAAGCTCTACAAAAGCCCTGTTTAAACAAGCAGTAATTTATGTTTGGTTTGTAAGGCTCTTTCTCCTCAACAAATTTAAAGCAGCGCACACTATAAAACGCTGCACAGAACCCAGTGGAGGCCCCAAAATCTCTGGGCTCAAAGCTAATGATGTGTATGAACAGCATGATTTATTAAAACCATCAAAATGCTACACACAAATCCTTTAATACAAGTAGAAAATGGCAGGAAACAGCTCAGAAGTTGAACTCCCACTTGAGAGCTCTTAGCATTAGCTTGAGTCAGTCCAATTAGCAGAGTAAAACCCAGGTCTCCCCTGTGGGACTATGGAATGGAAAAACAAGTCATTTTAGCCATAAAATCTCATCTGAACAACATTGAAATGTTCACACGGAGTGCAGTAATCCCACTACAGTAATGAAACTAATAAACTGTCCAGTTTAAATGATGGTGTCTCATTATTTGCTTTTAATATCCAGATAAACAAGCTTAAAAAGGCCTTAATAATGATATTACTTTAGAACATGACAACAAATTCACTGTTTGAAGAATAATAAATTAATGATGTCTTTTAGTGGGAGAACTCAGTTTAAACATGTTCTCAGTCAAGCTACTACTGTACACACTGTTTGGGACTAAAGCCAAGTGTCCAGTGAAGTATTTGGGTTTCAGAAAAGAAACCTTGGAATAAATTGCATTTTTCTAATATTTATTGTTCCAAAATGTATTCACCCCTGAAGGTTCAACATGAACAAAATCAAATTGGTGATCTACTGTAACTAGTGAGAAATGGAGGCGTGCAGGCAGCAGCTTGTTCTCTGAATCACAACAAATTACCAGATAGAAATCATACAAATATGTTGCATAGTCATGCAGATTAGTAAATAAAAGCTGTGTGACAATGAGGCAATGTAGGAAGTTCAGGAGAAACACAAAAAAAAGAAACTTTTGAGTATTTATACTTTTTTCCCCGACGAGTAATCACTGACTACCTTAATTCTGCTTGCACTCAGGATCATCCTGCTTCAACCATTTTTAATCTTTCAGTACTTGGAGAGTTTTAGCTGGTTGAAGCCAGCAGCCTTTTCTGTTTATTTCATACCGAGGTGTGATTGCAGATGAATCTCTATCACTTCAGTAATTAGACAAGCTGAGTGTTCAAACTGGCCTTCCTTTTAACGCTCTGCTGCTGATTTTGAAGAGACAGGCGTGTGGGCACATGCCTTTGTTTGTGTCTATACATCCACTCAACTTTTGTATAACAAAAAGAAAAAAATATACATTTTCCTCCCTTAGACTCAGAAAATGGAGCCCTCCACAGCCTCCGTGTATCAGAAGGTTTACAGGTTCGAGGCTCAGTCCATAACAAATCTGAGTGTTTTCACTTCTCCTCTCAGCTTACCAAGCAGAGCTGTTTCAGGACATTTGTGTCCTTTTAGATAAGGGCAACCTGAGTCTGACAGTTTTGGGGGAGATCTGAGTTGTGACAGACCTCATCCTCCGAGTCTCCAGCGGCACGGTGCAGAGCTGAGGCCACGTCATTCGTTTAGCAGTGGTTGATACTTTGACTTAACTTGTCCAGCTCGCCAGACCAGGACAAATAGCGCTGCGTCTCCTCCCTGTGGCTGGATGCAAGATGTCACCTCAGGTGTATGGTGAAGGCGTCTCCCAGATGTGTGCTCACACTGCAGGACTAGAGATCCAGATGAGTTTACGACTGGCACCCCGCTGTGAGTCCTGACAAGTGACGCTTTGTTGTCAGGATGGGGAGCTGTCCTCGAGGGGAGATCAGTATATGGAACCTGGTGCCAGTAGTTCCATCATACTTGTAAATTACCTGGAATTATTGGCAGTTTTTCTGGTTTCTGGAACAGCAGCCAGAAAAGTGATGCTTATAGCACCATACTGGCCCAGCAGGTTGTGGATGGCGGAGCTGGTCAGCCCTCTTTGTGCGCAGGGATTTAGTGTCACAGGCATGCAGTCACATCTTTCACCCACATCCAGAGAGATTCGCTTTCAGAGCCTGGCTTGTGAGATGAAAAATTTTAAATAAGTTTGAATCTGGAAGTTCTCTCAGGTCTGTCTTTTGAGCCTATTAAGTCTGCACACTAATGTCGGCCAAGTGAGTTGCATACTCTGTCTGTGCATACATCATGTTTGCAGTTTTCTACGCACAACAGGAAGGCAGTGCTGCACCCTAATCTAGCCTTTGAGTCTAAGGTTAGTGAATCATTGTGCAGATGATCTTCACTGGAGTTGCTGGCTCTTCGTCCTCCACCATTTGCTGATGAGAATGAAAGGCGGTTAAATCTGCTGTTTCAAGTGCACACATTAGGTATTTATTTGGACAGGACTAAGGATTTCCATAGAGGTAGCTTTTGGTGTCCAGGGTTCCCAATCATAGGGGGAAGCCTCCATCTATGCAGTGGCTGTCGCGCGTGTGCCAGGGGCTGCAACTTCCAGAGTGCCTGAGAACAAATTCCACGAGAGGTTTGTCTACCTCATGGGCCCTCTTCAGGGGTGTTTTTGTGGTGGACATGCCAGTTGGGCATCCCAACATACTTTCAATAGGTTGGTGCACTCAGTCCTTAGTGTGCATTCTTACCAAGGCACCAGCCCTTGGTGTTGGGCTGAGATGCCCAACCTTCATGCCTTAGACAGAGGTGCTATCATGCTTCGGAGCATGCAATCCAGGAATTGGCAATATCTCCCAGAGTGAGAAACCGATTAAGGTTTGAAAGAGAACCTTTGGTTTTCAGGGTAATCCTGGTTCTCTGAAAACTGAGTGATGCATCTCACTACACTGCCCTGCTAGCATGGTAGCGCCCTCGTGTCAAGCACAAATTGGTCCGTCAGTGATGTGATGTGGTGGTATTGTAGCTTCTATGATTGGTGACAACCTGAAGTCACTTCTCCACAGTGAGAAACCTCACTCAGTTTTCAGAGAACCAGGGTTACCCTGGTAAACAAAAGTTATCTGTTCAATCGGTGTGCAGCCTTGTGTGGTGCTGGCTACTGTATGTCCAAAAAAACAAACAAACAAACATTAAAACTAAAAAAACATTTTCTTATAATAGGCCACTCAAACACAGTCATATGTGTTTGGTACTTAGTATACATGTACTTGTGGCTTTTGTTCATTTTAGCAACTCTGTACTTCTAAAGCTATAAAACTGGAATCAGTTGAAGAAAGTCCCTTTAAAACAGTGATGAAAATATAATATTATAGGTTTGACTTGTAGAAGATTCTGGAAAATTTCAATAGCATCTGCAACTGGAACTGTGCTCATGTAGCGATGTAACTGGACTTCACTGTCCTTACACATTGGGATCATCAAATGAGGGAATGTGAGCATGTCTGATTTGACTTTGTAATTGGACAGCTTTGGTCTCTGTGGGAACAAACACTATTCCTATGATTTGTTCAACATTACTAAGAAGGACTTGTAAGGGTTTTACCCAAGCAGAAAAGCAGAACATGGAGCCAGCGGGTTTAAGACCCATGATGCACTGCAGTCATTTAAGTCCTTCATCTCTGCATGTTTTACACATCAGAGCCATGAATATGATCAAGAGCTTGTGGAGATCCAACGTGTATAGCAGACAGTTTGGGCGAGAAGCAAAGGACAAAGATCAGAAATTGATCCAAACATGAAGCGCCTGGGTTTCACTCAGCATTACTTGTGTGATCATATTTGTTTTTTTAAGTTGGTGGCCAGCTTGTGTTCAGTAATGCAGCAGTCTACAAGTTGGGTCATTTATATTAGGATTAAAGAGGACTCTTAAAACATTTATTTATTCCAACAATCATGAATGAGCCTTATGGCAGAGGGGGAGAGGAGAGGGTTACATGATGCAAAAGGAGAACATGTTACATTTAATCATTTTTTTCCAATCACTTCTTTTCAAAAGGATCGTTCCAAGAGGTTTTGCTTTCTAGATTTTATAAAGAATTACAGAATTTTGAAACTGATTACCAATTTCAGTGAATCACAGTGAATAATTTAAACATAATTTCATATATGGAGCTACAGCAAAATATCCTCTCTTGGTTATCTGGAAACCTCTTCAGGAAGACTGACAGCATCTCATTAACAACCCCAAACTAAAGAAAAGCTTGCCGTATGTACACTATGAAGAGGCATGATATACATTCAAAAAAAGATTCAGATTACATCCGCACTCGTGTGCTTTTGTGAACCTGAGATTTTTACGTACAGTGTGATCTGCTGCAGCAGCCAGCGGGAGCACTAAAATTAAATGAAATGAATTCTTGAGTATTAATTATGTGCTATAAAACTGAACTCGGGTGCTCCTTGATTATGTACGCTTCGAGCTGAACAGGGGCCCGCTGGGCACTGCATGTGATCCCTCTACACACATTAGTTAACATGCCAAATATAGTTCCAGGATAATCGAGGGAGGAAAACAGAAGAGGAAAAGGAGATATTAGGTTGAGTTGAGGACTTTGAAGGAGTTGGTCAAGATGAGAAGATTAACAGAAGCTGTCCATCCTAAATCATCAACTTTAAACTCCAAAGTAAACACTTGACTGAAGGAAACGCTTGCAAAAACTTTTTTTGGAAGATAATTACCAAGCTTCACTGGTTTGATTATGACTCCCTACATTTAGACAGCAGTTGAGTTTTTTTTTTTTTCTTCGTGCTTGTGTTGTGTCACATCATACTCCTAGTGAGAAAAACAACTGCCTTTAATTATCAACATCCGTGCTGCACTTGTGTATCTGATACTATCTACTCAAGGAGAGAAGTGGGAGGAATAAATTTAACTCAAGTTACTAATAAGGCTGACTTGTTGCATTTAAATTGCTGATTCCAAGTCACTCATGATCAGTAACATATTATTATTCTATTCTGTTATTGCACACATCTGTCAAAGAAGTGACAGACTGTTAAGCTTTATGGGTATTTTAAGCAGGTTTAAAATATAAAAATTCATACTCATTTCTAAGATAACTTTGATACATATTTAATGTATATTTCTCTCTAATGTTGCACTGACTGGCTGGGAGCTCCCTTCCTCAAATTAAAGAAAGGTTTTAGTTTCCTCACATATTTGCAACCCAAATACCATTAAACTTGCTATAGATGATGGAATCACTCTTTTCTTGTCTCACTTTTCCTTCCAGATTGCATTAAACAGCATGTTTATGTTATGAATATCAAATTAACACTTCAATATTTGACTGCTGGGTCAAAAATTAACCACTATAAATGGAGACAAAGATGGGCTGAGAGGTAATAAGCAAACCAAATCAATGAGTGCTGTGGAGGTTTATAGCTCACACTGAGGAACTGTGCATGATGCATCCTAACAAATAAATATGTTACCACTTTACTCTAAAAACATGCATTTCAAACTTATAATACATCAAAATATTAGGCCTACATCAGAGTTCAACATCTATATGTAGGATTCAGATGTATAGCATAGTTATGCTTCATTGTCCTAAAACATTACGCAAACAAAAATAACATTACTGCTTGTGTTGGATTGGATTTTCTTTACTGCTAAGCCAAGACAGAGTGTCACAGTGCTAACTAACGCTCAAAATGGGCATGGACTTGAATGTCACAACCTTGTCTCGGGCCACATATGGGCATAGGGAGGAAGCATGCCCTCTCACAAGCATATTTCCACTTGCACATGCTGCTCCACATGCTGCTCCACATGCTCGTATCACGTGCTTGAGTCGTCTAGGGAATTAGAGACCAATTATTCAAGATGGATTTCTATCCCTAATAGCAGATGTAGCACAGAAAACTGACTGCACCTGTTTTTTTTTCCCTAACCTGAAAAACTAACGATCATATTCAACTTCCTGAACCTTTTTGATGAGAATGTGATGTTATAAGCACAAATGGAGGATATTAGACATACCAAAATACTTCCCTACAAAAACAGATGAATGCTACAGAAATAATCAGGAGGATGATAACAGACAGATGTTTATAATAGTGTGTGTGTGTGTGTGTGTGTAGGGGGGGAGTGTTTAAGCTGTTTATGGGTGAATGATGTGATGTTTAATAATGCATCAGGTGCTCTACAACACATTCAGAAGTGTGTGTGTGTGTTCACCTGTGGGCGGATGACTCTCTCGATGTGCTTCAGGGCCGTGTCAGGGGAGGGGGGTGAGCAGTCTGGTGTGGGGCCTGTTGAGCAGTTGTCATGGTTACCATGCTCCTCCTCGCTCACCACTACATGGGACAAGTGACCTTGGAAGGAAAGGAAAAAGTCAGAGGCAGAAAGACAAAGCAAAGATTTGTTGTTTTGTTGTTGTTGAGATTTTTTTTACCGGCAATTATTCTGCAGCACAACTAGAGTTTCAGATATTTGTTCTCATTTAGATGCTGTTGCTAAAAACAGCTTGAAGTGAGGGTAAGATTTTAGTTCTTGCTTGCTGTACTATAAAACATTATAAGATGATTACAACTAGTTAAATCTAATTACACGACTCAGCTGAAGTCAAAGTCTCCAAACTAAAAGCATTTGTAGATGTGAAGGAAATCCAAGAAATTTGTGTTATGTTTTTAGGTTTTGACTTGATATCTGAATCATGAATATGACTTGATATCTTCTTTCAGTTCAATAAATAAAGGAATAAAGGAGACTTGCCTAAAAGATAAATATATTCAACTTTTTTTCCCTTTAAAATATAATCTGGTAAAGAAACACTATTAAAGCTATGGTGAATATTGCTGTGTTTATTTTCCCTCCACAAAGTCAATTTATAAGTTTCTTCTACATTAAGAACAGATTCATCCAATAAAGATTATTGTTGACAGATGCAGACATGGGAAAAGCAGCAGAAACGGATGATGAATTGTCCTTTGCCTTATGTCTACCAGTTTATGCAAATTAGTTATGTTTCTACTGAAGGTGTTAAATTGTTAGAGCTGTTTTTAATGTCTTTGTAAATTGGAAAACATCTTTAAAAATGTATAAGAGGGGAATGATATTATCCTAAGTTGTCAACTTTAAAAACCGTGTCACCCAAGTGTGACATGCTCATGAAGAATCGAGTGATTAAACGCTAAATTCATCAGGTTTCTCCTACGTCACCTTAGAATATAATCTGTATCATCATGTATTTGGGAAAACATTTAAGCCATAAAAAGAAAAACATTCCCTATTTCAGTAGAAACTGTGTGCAGTCTCCTAAAGCGTGGCCACGAAGCTGCACCAGTCATGTTGGCATGGAAATGCTCTGTTGTGCCTTTTGGGTCAGAGTGAGAAATGAAAGAGTTCAGCTCAGCTCTTCATGTGTTGCATATTTCCACCCACCACTGCACTGGCAGTCACAGATGTGTTAGCATAAGGCTGCTGTGAAGACAGTGTATTCTGTAATTTGACAAGCCTTAGCAACAACTACAGCAGGGGAATGTGATTGCTGTCCAGTGCGGTATGATGTCTCTCTCATTTGCAGCTCTCACACACAGACGGTGTGTGCGGCAAACGAGCGTGGAGCTAATTTAACCCGGCGTAGGGCCATTAAACAGAGGAGAGGAAGAAGGAGGAAAGTGCTGAAATAACCTGAATTTAATTTTAAAAAGGGAGAAAGCATCTGTCCTAATCAACTGGAAGAGAAGACAAACAGAGCAGCACACCTCTGCCACAGTCCTGTTAACAGAGCTTCTCTCTGTCTCTCACACACAAACCAGTAGTAGCTTTCTGTCAGCTGCCACCTGCTGTCATGGATTCCATCAGGCACCAGAGTATCATCCAATTATGGTGTGAGACCCAGCCATGACTATTAACACACAGAGTGACATCCCTATCATAACTGAGGGGAAGGTTTGTTGCTAGAATTTACTGCACGTTAATCAGTTATTTATCCCACGAAAAAGAAAACAAGCAGAATTTCCTCGATTTAACTTGGATGATTTTGATGGGTGAGATTTTTCACAACTCCCACAAATCTTCTTCTATTCACAGAGAACAAATGAGTCTATTTGAGGGACGGGTTGTGATTCAAAATTGTCAAACACTAATTTAATAAGATGGTCACTGTCACATTTTTCCACACAGAAAATACTAAAATAAGAACAAGAATGAACTTGTTCTTTGTATTTGAGAAGTCTGTGTCTTATAGGAACCAAATATTAACTGGCCTGCATGTCTCAAGTGTTCATTAAAAAATATGCAAATATTATTTTGAATATTGTTATAGATTTACTTTTCAGAAGTGTTTTTTTAAGGGTACTTTTATGATCATAAATTTTTCTGTCTATTCGGTCCATCTTGGTGCATTTTAATCATAATGTTTTTCAATTTTAGATACATTTAAGTATTTTTAAACAATTTTGCAGAGAAACTTAACATTACTTTTACAATTATGTGAAGAAAAGAAAAGAACAGACATATGAGACAAAAACATATAAAAAAACATATGAGACATATGAGACATATGAGACATATGAGACAGTCAGCCAAGTCTTGGCAAGATGCCTGATTCTCATTTTACTCAAAAAGATTTTTAAAACATGATTCTTGCTGAAAATAAGTGCTAAACATGATATTAACATTTGAATAAATCAATTTAACTTCAAAGAAGGTTCCTCTTTATTCCAGCAACTTCATCCAATTTTATTTTCCTCACAAAGATGTAACAAAGCAGAGGATTCAGACTTCTGTCTTCGACTTTGTCACTATTTTCTATTCATTTTCCATTTTTTAAACAGTGTTGCTGCAGACACATCTGTCCTGCAGGGACAGCTTCACACCACGTTCTCACATCAATAAACTGTATGTTTCTCTAAGTCATCATTTGCATGCAGTCCCGTTCGAACGCAGACAGTGATTTTACTTACAAAGCTACAAGTATGGAGCTGTAGACATGCATACAAAATCATCGAGCAGCTGCCTGGAGCTGAATTGGTGATAAATGTGGGTGTAAACGGATAAAATAAAAACTGGAGAAATGTGAGAAAGACAAAAGGAAGGATGCCACAGAGGAATAAATATAGATTCTGAAGTTTTATATTGGTAAAGACATAAACCTGTCAGCACGGAGGCTTTGATGATGGATGTAGGATGAGTGTGTATGAGCATCCGCACTTCTTTCAGATCTGCCACGGGCTCACTCCGGGGAAATACTTGCAATCTTCCTCACCAAAGGAAATGTGAGTTCACACATAAACAGGCATAGCTTTACAGTTTACGTCTATAAATTTTTATATGCGTGCGTAAGTAAGAAATAACCTCTGAGAAAACCTTGATCCGCTTGTTTTCTGCCACTTACGCAGGACCAGGTCATGGGGGAAGACAATTAGAGTCAAAAAGAAGAGCAGAGATCTCAGATCTGTTTTTATTACAGCTGTATCCTTCAGTTCTTCCAGGGTAAACATTGAGGTGTTCACAAACCAGAGAAAAGATTTCATCCCTCCACAGTCCTAAATTTGATCTAAGCCTCCTACTGGTGAAATGTGTCCAAAACACCTCCTTGGGAAACATGAAAAGCATCCTTACCAGATGTCCAAACACTGGCCCTTTTTCAATAGGGAATAGGGGTGATGCTTAATTTAACCCCGTTACTCACATCGTCCATTATAGGGAAGTTTAAGCTTTGGTTTGACAATAACCTGACAAAGGCTTTCCCAAGAAGACAGCTTTTCTCCAGAGTTCACAAGTAACAAGCATTTTTTTGTCATTTCACATCTACTAAAAATACTGACAAATACTGGCATTCTAGTGTCCTAAAACACTGAAATCTGTGTGTTTGACGTTCAGCTGGCTGCCACCTCAGCAGTTCAGTGCCTACTTCTCCGTAACAACAAGTTGATCCTGATGTTCACAAACAAACCTGTCAGATCACAGCTGTGCAGACAAAAACTTGTACGAAAACTTATAATTTTCTTCACAGCAAATATGGCCCCCTACACTACCACTTTTAACTATCAAATCAATCCAACTTTATTTAAAAAGGCACCTTTCATACACAAAGTGCTTTAAAACAAAAACAAAGAAGCAAATAAGTAAAAAGAAACAACTAGGGAAAAACATACAAAATCATTAAGAAAATGACACCTTACTGTACGTTTTAGTTTTAACTTTAACCAGAGAGATTTGGGGGGCTCGAAGGGTTAAAACAATTTTAATAAATAGGTTTGATCAATGGGTAAGTCTAGGATCATAAACAACTTTAAAACCCAACAAAAGAAGCTAATTCACGACTTTAAAATGGGCCCTAAACCTGTGAAAACACATTGAGATAGAATGTTTTTGCATGCCATGTTTTTCCAATGCAGTATGTGTGCTGATACAAATCATACATAAAACACATTTGTTTATATTCATAGGCATCCACACACCTTATTACTGCAGTGTTCTGAAGAGGTCTGTGTTTCATGTAAGTAAATACTTTATGATAAGGAGAATTTAATCAGATATCCTCATCCTACATGTTTAACAAGATGTGTTAACAAGAGATGTGTTTCATATCTATATATATCTGCATGTGTGTATGCATGCAGCCTCCTTTATGTCATTGCCAAAATACAGCCAGACATATTGCTGAAGAAAACCTGTATGGCAGTTTTATTCTAAAGAAAATACAAACTTATACAAAGGAAAACATATTTAAAAATTCATGATTTAGGAGCAGTAAGAAAAATGTTAAGTAACGAGGTTATCTTAGAATAAATTGTGACTCAAACTTTAGTACAAACTATTGAAACAAACTAAACATCTAATTTAAAAGTCTAAATCTAACTGAAAATCTAAAATGCAACTGAATAATTAAGAATTTTAAGAAGTGTAAAAGTGTGGGAGTGTAACCATATGTCCTCCAAAGTAATTTCCTCTGGCTGTCACTGACAACAACACTATTGTTTTTCTTCTAAAAAGTCAATGGGCCTTAACTTGTATAATGTCAAACTCCAGAGCCACTGCCGGCTGCCATTAGCCACTCTTAGCCTGCAGGAACAACTGAAGTGGGATAAATGGGGCGTGATGCAGCGACATCTCAGCTTTATCCACCAGAGAGAAGTGACAGTGAAAGTTAATGTGAGTAGGAAAGTAATAAATAAACGGAAGTTTCTATTCATAAACAGTTCAGATGATGATTTTGGTGTGCTCACAATTGACAGGATAGTTCAAACTTTTCTTACATTTAGCCTAGACTTTCATTCCAAGCCTCTTACAAGTGAGGGATAAATAAGGAGTAAATGTAAGGTTCAGTGATGTGTCAGTTTATACATTCGCTGCAATATACAGAATCTGGAAGCTCAGGCTGAAGAAAAAGTTCTTCAGAACTTTGTTTTGTACATAAAACGCTGAAGATTAAAAGACTTTCGACATGAGGCTGCTGCTTTTTCTTCTGACAAAACTCGCAGCCTATTTCCATGCCAAGGAGGAAAATAATAAAAAGTAAACATGTATACGCTTGACATGCCCTGAGTATAATACACACACAATATTCATAATACAGTACCCATATATGTGTTTACCAACAACCACAGTGACAATGACAGCATCTAGATTCAGTGCAGAGGAGGGGATAAACTGAAGAGTTGAATAAAATATTCAGGATTTATTCTACAATTTTATGGAAAAAAAGTTGACTCACTGCAGATCAAGAGTTATTTAAGGATGGTTTTTAAGACTAGAAAAGGATTGTAATGGAAGTCTTATTAAAACTGTACAATAGTTACGTTCTCTGAGGATGCAGGTAAATAAATGCTTAATAAAACTAAACTTTTTAAGTGGAGGTCCCTACATGGTGGACTGCAGTCAAGTCTGGGCCCAGATTTGCTGTTAAATTTCCATAAAATGATATTCTTCCTACTTGTGCACATTTTCTCGCATTTAATGGCAATGCAGCTTTTTTAACCTTTAAGGTAATTCCAGGGCTAGACTGTTTTCTCTGCCAGTATGAGACATTTTATGCATTATTATCCAGGAAAAAAATAAAAATAAAAATCTGGGTGCTCAATGTGCTGAGCTTCTGTTTGTGCTATCTGTACCAACTACACCACTTGCATACTAAACCAGCAATCATATGTGGAATGATTGAGGAGAAATTGAGTAATTTACACAAAATGCATCAGCAGGCAAGTCATGCAGCAGAAATAGATTCCCTCATTTGAAACAAATCCAGCCCATACAGCAAGTATAATCCTGACTTAATTTACAAAATGACTGCCTTAGAACTTAGTGAGTTGTAGGATTATGCTTGTAAGTCTGTTCCCAGCACACGCTGTATTACAAAAGAACATAATTCTAATTATTTAGTGTCAGAAATAACAGTTGTCATGCCTGAGAGCATGTGGTGCAGTGGGAAGAAAAATTCCCATGATTTTACTGCAGAATCAAAAGTAGGATTGTGTCTATAAGAAAATTTAAGTACGAAAGGCTGACTAAATGAAAATGAAGTGAAAGAAAAAAGACAAATGCAGAAAACTGATTTAGGTGGCGTTTCTAGTGACAGCAGGTCACTGGTGTTTCTGTGGCAGCTGGACTGAGTGACAGTCAGCAGCTGAAATTTGATAAAGCTGCTCTGACTGAGGCTGGGGGGGACCTTTCGAGAGCATCACTCTGCAATACTGTCACAATGCAGCAATCCATACCTGCAGAAAGCACTGCACAGCACACACCAGGTGGATATCAGGCAGGGCTTACTCTGCCAAAAATAACCTTCCTAAAATCCTCTGTAGTCATATTTTGAGTTCATAAAATCAATCAATTCTTTCAATATGCTTAACGTACGTGCTCACCTGCTGTAAGACTAAATTCTTTGTGCATGAATACATACTGTGGTGTACTGTTTTTTTTATTGCTTTGGACATGTTTTTAAACAGTCAGTTTTTGAAGCTTCTTTTAGGTTTCTGTTTTTAGTGCTGTTGTGTGCTTAGATATTTTTTTTATGAATATGATCATGCCTTCCATTCATTGACTTAACTACAGGGTTTTGTGTTTGTTTTTGTAAACACTGAAAAACCTGTTTTTATTCCAACCTACCACTAAAAATTGTAGGTTTATATGGCTCCCCAGCACAAAAGATTTACTCATCTCATACTAGTTTACCATAAAATTTACAAACAGATTGAATACTAAAACTGTTTGCTTAAAGAACATTCCTTTGCAGTTTCATGCACCAGAGATCTATGCTCTCTTTTTCCTCTCATATGAATCCCTCTTACACCATGCTTCTTGATCCTCTCATCCTTCCTCTCAGAGGCAGATAAAGGAAGATTGACTCCCTCCCATGTCCAATTAGTCTGACATGTGACCAGACTCAAGAGTCAATCCAGGATTTTCCCTCAACTGCTGCGTCACAGATTCCCATTGTGTATCAGCCCGAGCAGAGTCTCCTACTTCACCAGCTGAATGTAAATTCGGTACTAACACAGTTTCAGACTCTTCCCTCACTTACAGCCTGTCTATCCGCAACAAGGGTGTGTCTGCAAGTGTTAATGGTGCATTTGCAGTCACTTCCACCAAAAACCAGAGATGTAGAGAGCTCAGACTTTTCTTTGGTCAGGTAACAGCACTCAAAGGGCTGAGAACAAACAGCACCCACACAGATCACTTACGTCAGTGAAGCAATTTTCCCACCAAAGGACAGTTTAACTGACAAAGCACCCAGCCTCCTGATTCATGCACACACAAAAATAAAATAAAAATCAGACTGTACATTGACAGTTAAACCCTTCACTATCCTGCAGCCAATTACATTCAAGATGCAGCTAATAAACGTGGGCTGAGATGCACACAAGCCTCTAGAGTAGCCTCTCTCTACCGTTTGTGAGGTGGACAGGGGGAGGAAGGAGGGGGAAAATGTCACAAGCAAGACAGTTCCCATGGCAACATACAGGTGACTCAGCCAGTGATGCAGTTGCCCTGACAACCTGCAGTGTGTAGCTTTGCTATGGGAGACGGGCGAAAGAACAAAAGCATGTTGTGGGTGCCTGATGTTGTGGGTGTTGAACATCAGCCTGAACGAAGAATGATCAAACGGAATTAAGTCAGAGGTTAAAAGCTGGAGGCGATGGTCACTAATCCAACACCAAAATCTGATTTAAAGACAGTAAAAGAGTACACTAAAATATAATCAAATAAAACTGTCCTATATTTCAAATGAGACAGCATTTCTTTTCCCTGAAGATGAGTGATAAAATATTTGCCCAATTTATCTGCAACTAAACTTAAAATTTATCTAATATTATATCTACTGTCGTACTGCAGGAGTTGCTTTATATTAAACAAGAACCTCTCTAAAGTTACACCAGTCAATGTTTAATGTGAATATAAAACCATAAACACACTTAAAGTGTCTCACCCTCAAAAACAACCATCTAAGTAAACTGTACAAATTTAAAAGAACAATTAAAGGCCTAGCATTTACTGAAGCAAAGGTGCAATGACTCACATGATCACACATAAATTGTTACATTTGGAGTATGTGTTGTGAATTGCTGTCAGCTACTACTAAACCAAATTTTAGCTCAGTATTTGTAAACTCTAATGAGGCATGGACAATTTTGTGCAGGTTGAAGTCAATTAGCTGTGGTGGCCATCTTAAACTGGGCTGAATCCAAAAATTGATCAGTTGTAGATGTACATCCAATGATTACTTTGTGAAAGGTTCATCAAAATTTGTTTAGTGCTTCATGAAATAATGTGCTAACAGTCGAGTGCAAGTCTCAGCTACTGTCACGCCAAATTTTAGCTCAAAATCTGTAAAATAGACTAAATTATAACATGCAGTTTTGCGTTTGCCAAGATTGCTTTGCTGTGGTGACCATCTTGAATTGCCTTCAAAAGTTAATCAGTTGATGTCAACAGATTGCTTTCTGAAGGTCTCATTAAAATCTGTTCAAAGAGACGATACAAACACACAAACATGCACAGATACACAAAGACAGAAAAAAAAAGTTGCTCCGCCTTCATGCGTTAACTACACAAACTCTTCTTAAGGATTAAATCTTGACTAAACGGTTCTATGAATTCACGAATGTTTGTATCCAAAACAACACTACTCTGGTTCTCATCTACAGCTTCCACATTTAGCCACTGCCTAAAACATGCGCTACTACACAGTCTGCTTTGTTCACAGGTAGTTCATTTCTACAGGACTAACTCATGATCATTGCAACAGCAGAGAGTTCTTTTTTTTTAATTAAAGACATAACAGAGAGTGTAGAAAGATCAACAAAAAAGCAGGGAATTCAACCCATTACAGCAATTATCAGAGAAGCATTTAGTGGTTCAGCCTCTCAGAATGTTCACATATTTTGTAGGTATTTGACTGATCTTGCAATGTTGGATTTTGACACATTTTGCTTAAACTAGAGGAACTACAGCTTCATGACTGAACATTTTCTGTTCAACAATCTGTCCTGTTTCCATTCTAAACACTGATATATTCACCGTTCACATTTTTCAGCTTACTGATTTCTCTTGATAAGTGAAAAATGAGATGATAAGGATACCCAGGTCTTTTAAATCCAATGTATTTACACAAGTAGCATGAAGGTACACTAAATGAACTTCGAGTATTTTTCTTTTTTTACTTTTGACTACTTTAGGGGCTGAAATGTACACTGCAGTTGAAACAAACTGTGTGGTTTAGTTTTTCCTACCATTACGTGAACAGACGTTGAGCCGGTGGTTGATATCAAGCGAGCAGGGTTTGCGTGTGACAGCGGTGGTCACAGACTCATACGGGTTGTCCTCATCTTCTGGCAGAAAAACATCCAGCGATGGAGAGGTGACGATCTCTGCCGAACGTTTAGACTCCTGAGGGGGAACAAAGGGGACAAACAGAAGACTTTTAGTTTTTTTCTTTTTGCTCGTCTTTGCCCGAGATCCATCCCTACAAAAAAGAAAAACATCAGTTCAGTAATCTCTCAGTTCAGCTCAAGGCTATCGCTCCAGTCCAAACATGTTTACAGAGTTGGATTATCATGAAATGTTAGGGTCAGTGGTCTCTCAAAATAAAAGGCTGTGACATTTTTAAACTTCTGACTTCTTTTATAACCCTGGAGCCTTTTTTTTAATTTTTGGTGAATACTGTGATATAAAGAAAACAATAAGAAGCCTTGTTTTAGGTTATATTAATGATCACCATTTAATTGTTTTAGTTTCAATTTATTACCTTTAAAAAAGTAAAGATCCAAAAATCTTTTTTCAATTTATCAACAAATGAAAGAAGTATCTGTGGATACATCTCATCATGATCCATTAGCTTCAGGATTTCAGCTCCTCACATGATTTGAATGGATTAAAAAAAAGAAAAGACCAAATGATTGCTGGGAACACAGGTTTTTATTTTGCCCGGAGGAAAATGAGAACAAAAAATTCTTCTAAAAGGAGGCTGCAATAGTTTCACAACGCCGCTTTATTTTTCTCTAAATTCTGGAAAGATTCATAAACTCACATATCCACCAGTGATACTTAAAACTTAAAAAAAAGGAGGTGACAAGATATCCAGTTTGCTTCTCTGTAACGTTTTGTCTACGGATAGAAAACCACCTGAAACCAGGTAAAGCAACAAGAGGTTTGAAAGAGAAAGAGTATAAATATGTCCTAATAAACGTATTTATTGACCTGATGTATACTTCAATGAAACAAAAATCAATGTGCTCCTTTCAGCATGTCTCTGAAGTTTCTGATCCATTAAAACATAAAACTTCTCTCATGGCTCTTTGATCATATTTCAGATCAAACAAAAAAAGGTTAAAAATCTAAAACTGCAACTAAAGAAAACAAACTTATTATAAAAGGAGGCTTTTTGTTCTTTGCCATTTGTGATACTGCAATTTAATTCTTTGTGAAAGTCACTCAGTTCATAGCTATGCTAAAAACCTGAATTGTAATTTGAAGATAATATAAAATACATCAACAGTAATTAATTGGGTTTAACTGGGTTTGCAATTTTTACATTGCAAATTCCTGCAGCTCTACTGAAAAGACTGAGCCCCGAAGGGCTCGGAGAGCGAGCCAAGGCCCAGAGGTCTCTTATCGCGAGCCAGATGTGTACCGAGAAAGAATGAAAAACACGAGCGACGGATGTGAAGCAGGGAAAAAGGTTACAGAGGCGGGCATAATTTCACCCAGCCACAGAGCCTCTGAATGTCAGACTCATTCCCACAAAACAACACTCGTCATTTCTGGAGTGCCTGTTGGCAATCTGCCCTCGTTGCAACCTTCCTAATGGTATTAGAGGCTGACATGTTACCATGGTGATAAGTTGTGGGGCAACACTTGTTCTCAGCGTGGCTTTAAATATATTTACAATGATGTGACTCCACCGTCGCCTCCTTTGCCTTCTCCCAACTCCTTTCCCCTCATTCAACACCCATTACTCTTCTTGTCATACTCTGATACTACATTACCCACACTGCATCAGGTCATCAATCACACGCTGAGCACATTCAAAATGAATAAATCACTTCGGCTGATGGAGCAATCAGTCCTTTGATGATTTCTCTCACTCACATCTTCTGCACTCAATCTGAGATTTATTTCACCCATCACTTAATAAAAGGTGAAAAAACTCAAAAAGCCATATCTTTTTTTTCCCTCCACCCTTCTCTCTCCATCAGCCCTCAATTAGATTGCCATTACTTGCTAATGGTGATTCAGTCAGTCTTATATTCCTTCACTCTACGGGTGGCCTGGGTTCAAATGACACTGATTTGACTTGACAGGCTGGTTAGCCACAGATTTCACACACTGAGACGGAAAAATAAAGGCTGAGTATGGCGGAAGAGCCCCAAAAAGTTGTTAGAGCCCATAAAAACTTCACTCAGACATTTAGAAAAATTTCACACCTCGAATTAAAAGTAAATCAAATCATTTCCGTGGCAATATTTAATTAGGATTAAGAACACGTCCCTGCAATATAATATGTCTTACAGTGTGTTTTAAAGGCCCTCTAATGAAAGTTTGGTTCTACTAGAAGGCAAACATTTTTATTATTTGTAGAATGTTTTTAAAGTTGATGAATAGACTGCTGACTGCATTAGTAAGTGTTGATTAGTAAGTCCAAACTAATGAGCACATGGGATGGGCCCCTGATTGAACACTTGAACGAACAGGTGGAAATCTCTCTAACCCAAAGAAATTATTCAGGAAGCAACAAACTAACTTAGTACACTATAACTCAGCACATTATAGCAATTGAGGTACGTTAATCACTTCTAAAATAAAGTGGAGGTCTTAGTGCCAGAGCACATGGAGCTTTTTAAAACAGTCAACCACAATATTTACCATAAACTACCCCTCTATGGCTAACAACTCAAGACCAACAAATAAAGGACATGTTGTTGGGTCAAGCCCTGACTTAACAGAGTTGCTACGATGGGGAAAAAAATAAACCAGGGCGGTGGTTATAAAGTTTTGGCCGACTTGTGTAGACAGAATTTACAGAATTTACTCAGAAGCTAATCCTAGCTAACTTTAGAAATCATTCTCTTGTGTAATTTTTGGTTATGAAAGATGCAATGCCACTTCGGATAGAACAAATATTTATGCTTCAAACTAAAACACCATCAGGGTTGACAGAAAATCTTTTACATTTTTTTTGATGACCATATAAAACAATGAAAGAACATTTATATAAAACAAGTTACGCTGGTTAAGTGAACGCAGGTACGACTCAACTCTACTTTTCAACCAGGACAATAAAGATATAGAATGTAAATTTGTTTTGTTTTTAATAATGTTCCTTATTTATTGATGCTCTTTATAGCTGCTACTTCCAGTCGTCTCACTTTCACATCATGAATTAGTTCAACATTTATCTTAGGTTTTCTTTTTTTTTCCCAAGATCTGGAGAAGTTGGGATGCTTTTGAAATACATTGAAAATAGGAACTTTAATTTTATAATTGCTTTTTTACTCAAAAAGGATCCCAATAATTACTGAGAAATGTTTTAAACTAGACTGTGTGCTTAAAGATATTTAAAACTAGCAACAGAATGCCAAAGTAGTGGATTTTTTTTTCTCTTTTTCTGAGGCCTGTGTGTCACAAAGTCTGTTTCAGCAGGAAATTGACAAGATTGCTTTCTGGCTTTTGTTCTTCAAAGCAAATAAAGATAAAGCTGACGTTGACAAGAATTATGGGAAGTGAACGGAAGTTCAAAAAGAAACTGAAACAAGTAGAAACGCCATCTTTGACAGGAAGGGACAACATTAAGATATTTGTTCAGTCCTGAATTTAAAATATTTGCCATTATGTGAAATGTAATGGGAAAACTGAATAATCATCACAATCCTGGTCTTTTCACAAACAAGGATTTTCAGATGTTTATAAATGCAAATTAACAGATGGAAGACAATCTACTGAGAAAAGTTTATTCTATGCGTCAGCATTAGAAAAAGATTTGGTTAGAAATTATAGGATCTTTTGCTTTCTAAAAAAAAGAACCTGAATTTAATTTTAGTTTTACAAATAAAAATGACGTACCATTTAACTTGTTACGCATATCCATGCCTTTTCTTATTTTTGAATTCAACCCTTTCATTTTTACTTTATAATTAGTCACATTGCTTGAGATTTCCTCCTTCCAACTTACCTGCTTTAGTAGCAACACAACAACAACAAGGAGAAGAATCCTGGTTAAAAACATTAAAAGAGAAAGAAAACAAAATGAAACTAAAGGCTTGAGGATCCAATTTGAACACTTACTACAGAGTCTGAGTCTGTGGATCCCACGAAGATGAGCACGGGACAGAGAGAGCGGGAAGAGGAAAATGAGTTCGTGCTGAGGAAGGGAAGTGGAGGAAGTGGGAGTGAAGCAAGTTAGGAACAGGGATTTCCTCTCACACACACACACAAATGTAGGAAAACACAGGAATGGCAGGCAAGTATAGACAACAAGCTTGATTTTACATACTGAAGACGGCAACAAAATGAACCAGGCAGTTTAAATGCAGGAAAGAGAAATTAAACTTTGAGCAATTCCTTTGCCAGCAAAAAATAAATAAATAAAAAACTGATCTCCAACAGTACAGTCTGTGCCGGGAAATCACTCACACTCAACTATGAAAGATCTGATTGTGAAGATGAAACAAAGCCAGCAGTTTGACAACACGTTCAGCAACTTTACCCGATCCCGATGTTTTGATGGTATCCTTGCTGCTCCTTATGCTCAGCCCCAAATGCTTCACGCAGTAAAATATAAAGTAGTGCCTCCAACAATCACCCTCTTGGTCTCCCTTCACTTCCCTCCCTCCCTCTCTATCTTTCAGGACAGAGATAGGACACAGAGAGACTTGTGTCTGAGTCGCACAGGAAGGCAGCAGACAAACAGAGGCCTCCTCTGGCCACTAATTAGCAGGTCGTACGCAGCTCCCATCCAACTGCAGTGGCCAGATAAAACGCCCGAGTGTGAGTGTGTGATTGCGTCTGCACATGTGACTGACGGATGAAATTCTTTGTGATCATACTGGTGTAAAAACGCAGTGAGGCTGATTTGTATGCGAGCATGTGACAGCTTGGGTGAATACTTCATGTGTTTTCCTCTTGATAAGCATCAGGAATTTACTTCTGTTATAAACTGGACTGCATTTTGGTGTTCTTAATCACCTCAAAACTTCCATCTTATCATCTGAAATTCAGTTTTCTTCAACCCACCCACAAGTGTTACAGTCACATCCCAGCCCCTCCACTCTGAGATTTCTGAACAGAGTTCAGAGGCCATCAGATATGAATAGATGCTGTAATCTGCTGGCATTTCCTCATGAAGACTATTTGATTAGAAAGAAAAGGGAGGGGTGGACACCACAGAGGACAATGGACCTTCTGAGAACAGCAATGAGGGGAAATAATGACTGAAAACAGATGCAAAATGTAAAATAAAACAAAAAAAAATAAAACAAAACCCTGTTTTCTAAGAGTTCTTGATATATGTTAGGTTAGTTCCTGCACTGAGTAGTGTTGACCTCGGATAATTTGTTTTGGCTAGTTATTTTTAGAGAAATCAGCTACCTAAGCCACCCATGGGACACAAGCAGTCACTCTTTAGAAAATAACACCTTTCACATTCTTTATGATGGCTGTTGAACCGGCTAAAGCTCCCGGTGTGGCTTTCCTTGGCTCCACAATTAATCCCACAGACACAGAAACTGCCCAGAGCAAAAAGGCAGCCAGTGGTGGACAAATGTTTGACTTGTAGATAAGCAGTAAACAACTTTAGGGAGAAAAATATCTAACTAAAAAACAAACTTATAATAAATGCTGCTTTTTAAAGCACAGCAGAAATGCAGAAAAATGCATGTTGTGCACACAAATCAGTGATTTATAAAACAGTAAATGCAGTGATTTTTATGGTAAATTCATCAAACGCTCTGAATCTGTTCATCTTTTCCACAGACAAATGTGTTGCTTTTCTGAAAAAAGCATTTTGGTTGAAAGAGTATATTGCATATTGGTTTAAAGTGATAGTGTTTCCAATAAAAATCAATTTGCTATCCAATTTTTCACAATAAACACTTTTTTTTAAATCAAATGGGTTGTTTTTTTTCCTTAAAAATAAAATCAAATGATACCCAGTGTCCCATTTGTTTTTTCTCTATGAGTTGATTTTGTTTTCATGTGTGAGGCAGCTCATTCAGCTTGGGGATAAACAACTTCTTGTTTATCAGTTTTACAGTCTCCTTTTATATCTCAGACATAAAGCTGGAAAATATTTTTAGAGGGCGTGTTTTTTTTCCCTTTGGGTTCACAATGACTAGCCCCACTTTTTACACACGTACCAACAACGAAGCTTGACAAGTGATCTGTTTTTGTAGATCTGTACTTTTAGATTATACATAGGAATAATTTATTAATGCTTCAAAAGGACTTTTTTAGAAAAACTGCAGTAAAAAAAAAATAAAAACATATCAACAAGGTCCCATTTCCATCTGCTTTAAATTAGAAAATGTTAAAGTTTTTAACTCTACAAACTAAATCATCCTTTTACTTAGAAAAGTGGAATGAGGATCAGGTGATGAGCAAAAAAAAAAAAAAAGTCTAAACTGAAAAAGGTCAAAAAGTGGCAGGAATGAAACATACCCTCTAACTATTGAGCACAAGGGGTTTCACTTACAAAGAAATCCAATGAGCACTGCTACTCAACAGAGAAAATAAGCAACACTGAAGTGCAGCCTGTCTAATAATTCCTGGAAATACTGTGACATTTTTCATTTATACCCACAGAAGTCTCTTAAAATCTCCTTCCAGGAATTTCTTTAATGTCAGAAACACATGTTTTGGTTTAAGGCAATAAAATTTACTCTTTTCCTAATATGTCAATGTCAATTTATTTGTAAAGTTTTTAAAAAACATACAAGCTGGTTAAAAAGAAAGAGAAAACAACATCATAAAAATGTATTCAGTAAAGTTTCACATAGAAACCAACAAGTACAAATACTCTAACTCAATAAAAGTTTTTCCTAAAATGGCTGACACATACAAACACATAATTGCATGATTCAAACTATGCAAATATAAAAACATCTGCATTTCCAACCCTAAATCTTCTTGATTTCCTGGTTATTATGACATGTCACATTTATTTATATATCAGTTTCCGAAGCTCAAAGGACTGAACATGTCTGTCTGACACAAAGTTCATAGCATTAATAGCTAATCAGCCACATAAAGTGACATCATTTCATCACTCAAACACTTTATTTACCTTCTCCATTACTGCTCCTCCTGCTTTAATGAGACACAACAGGCACATATGCAATGATTGTTGTTTGCTCAGAAACAAATCATCTTTCAGCTGTTCCCTTTTCAGGGGTCTCCACAGCAAGTCATCCTCCTCCATCTAACTCTGTATCTGCGTCCTCTGTCCTCGCTCCAACTGCCTCCATCTCCTCTCTAACTGCATCCATATGTCTCTTCTTTGTCTTTTTCCTGGCAGCTGCATCTCTAACGTCCTTCTACCAATATACCTACTGTCCCTCCTCTGCACGTGTCCAAACCATCTCAATCTGGCCTCTCTAACTTTATCTCCCAATCCTTCAACCTGTGCTGTACCTCTGATGACCTCATGCCTAATCCTGTCCATCCTTGTCCCTCCCAAGGAGAACCTCGACATCTTCAGCTCTGCCACTTCCAGTTCTGTCTCCTGTCTTTTTGTCTCCAAACCACACTACAACATTCAACCTTCCTTTGACCTTTGCTGCCACCCTTTTGCCACAAATCACTCCTGAAACCTTTCTCCAACTCCATCCTGCCTGGACTCTCTTATTCACCTCTTTACCACACTCCCTGTCCTTAGTTGACCTTAAGTACTTGAAGTCCTGCACCTTTGTGACCTCTGCTTTCATTCACACACATACTGTCTTGCTACGGCTGACTTTCATCCCTTGTCTTTCAAGTGCATACCTTGAAAGACAAATTGGCACCCATACACCTTTCCTCCATTTCTCCGGCATTTGCTCACTCTCAAAAATGCCACTGAATAATCAAGTCAAAAACCCAATTGCCATCTCTCCTAGACATTTCCATACCTCCACTGGTATGTCATCAGGTCCAACTGCCTTCCCCTTCTTCATCCTCTTCATAGCTTTCCAAACTTCGTCCTCACTGGTCTTTTCCACTTCCTGGTCCACAATTTCTATGACGTCTACTCTTCTTTTCATTTCTTTATCTTCATTCATCAGCTCCTCAAAGTACTCCTTCCATCGTCTCATCACACCCTCCTCTTTTGTTAGAACATTACTGTTTCTATGTTTAACAAGCCTAACCTGCTGCACATCCTTTCCAGTCTGATCCCCTTTTGTCTCGCCAGTCGATACAAGTCCTTCTCTCCATCCTTAGTGTCCAGCCTCTTGTACTACTCATCATACACCTTCTGTTTTGTCTTTGCTACCTCCCACTTTGTCCTTACGTTGCATCTCCCTATATTCCTGTCTATTCTCTTCCGACCTCTCGCCGTCCCATTTCTTCCTAGCTAACCTCTTCCTCTGGATAACTTCCTGCACTTCACTATTCCACCACCAGGTCTCCTTATCTTTTCTCTGTCCAGATGACACACCAAGTACCTTCCTACCTGTCTCTCTAATCACTGCGGCTGTAGTAGCCCAGTCATCTGGAAGGTCTTTCTTTTTACCCAGAGCTTTTAACAGCTCCTTTCTGAACTCCTCACATTTTTCGTTCCACAACTTCCACCATTTTCTCCACTTCAATGGCTTTACTCTTGCTCAGAAACAAATACAGCAGTCAATTAATACTGAAGGTCCCTTAAAGTCAGTCTGCATACACGTCGTATTACCATAAAAAACACATTTATGTGCCAAGCTTCCAGTTGTTATGTAAAGCATCCCAAAGGTGGATGTAAGCAACTGAAAACATCCTTTTTCTACAAGTTTAAGCTTAATGAACTGTCAGGGTTATACTCCTTGGACTTTATTTGAACTAGTGTTGTGAGGCTGTATAAAACTAATAAACATGCTGCACTGAGAAACACAAAAACAGCAGCAGAAGATATTGTACAATCCAACTGGAGCACATGTGGATGAAGGTCAATCATTTCTAAGCATTTTTGTCATGTTTATGTAGATCATACACAAAGGAGAAATAAATCTATCTTAAAACCAGAAGAGAAAATCTACCTTTTTTTCTTGCATTAACAATGGATCAAGAATGATCAAAATGATCCCTCCTAAATCAAGAATGTTTAGTAGATGATACGTTTCATCAGAAGACTGAATTGAGTAAGAATTCCCCCTCCATCCTCTACACCTTTTATCGGGCTACACCAAAAGGCATCCTTGACAAGCTGTTATCAAGTCTCGGTTTAGCAATTCCAGTGTAACTGACAAGAAACCTATGCAAAGTGTGGTGAAAATGGCTGAGAGTCTCTTTAGGGTCTATTTTCCCTTCCTGGAAACCATTTTCAAGGAGAAACAGCAAAAAAAAGGCCCTCAGTTTTGTTAAACATCCCTCTCATTCTTCCCAAGTGTTGTTTGATCACCTGACATTTGATAGTAAATGTTGTTGAAAGACTTCTAAATATTCTGAAAGATGCATCAATCCTTTTAACTTCTTTTATACAGTCACCTGGCAAATAGAATTGCAGTTTTGATTTTATATTTTACTGATAAAATGAAAAATAAGATCCTTGAACTTGAAACGGAGGTGTTCCATCCATCCATCCATCTCCTGCTGCTGCTTATTCACAGAGGCAGCAGGTTTCGTAGGGAAATCCAGACATCCCTCTTGCCAACAACACTCCAGCTCCTACTGGCCAAGAGTGGATATATAATGAATCTAGCAGGTTCAGGATATGCCTCTGGGTCTCCTCTCATTCAGACATGCCTGGAAAACCTCCAAAGGGAGGAACCAGGAGGCATCCCAATCAGATGCTTGAACCACCTTAGCTCCTCACCTTATCTGAGCCTGGCCTCCCTATGGAGGAAGCTAATTTCAGCTGCTTGTATCTAGGATCTCGTCCTTTCAGACATGATAAAATCCTCATGACCATTGGTGAAGGTTGGAATGGGAAACGATAAATGGCCTGCACTTGTATAGTGCTTTATCTAAGTGATGCTGCCATGACAACAGCGCCGCAAAACCCCCTGATCACGACCAGTCAGTAAGGTAGGTGAAGTGTCTTGCCCACCCTTACAAAAAAATCCCACGAACATCACATGTGAAAGTCACATGTGATCACATGTGAATCACATGTGAAAAACGGGAATCACATGTGGAAATACGAGATTTTTGGGGGGATTATGTGAACCACATGTGGAAAATGGGAATCACATGTGAAAACGTGATTTTTGTGTGGATTATGTGAACCACATGTGGAAAATGGGAATCACATGTGATCACGTGAATTTCGTGGGATTTTTTTGTAAGGGCAAGGACACAACGGCTGATATGGACAGAGCAAGTTTGAACAAGCAACCCTCCGGTTACAGGACAAGGCTTTACCTCCTGAGCCACTGCCGCGCCATAGAATGGATCATAGATGGACCATTAAATAAAGAATTTTGCCTTTTGGCTCAGCTCCATTTTCACATCAACAGACCAGAGAAGTGCCCTCATTACTGCAGACAAGGTCCTGAACTTTCAATCTATCTCCTGATCTATCCTACACACAAGACTCCTAGATACTTGTACTTGCCTTTCTTTAGTTAATAGCCCATTTTGTCAGATTTATTTGAGCAGTCTGTTGTAAAACAAATTAACTCACTACAACTGTGTATGTCAGCTCATAAACGTAACTGCAGAACTTTAAAATTGTGACATTTTAAAAATCAGAAATTACCTCAAAAACTGAAAAATAAAGGAACTCCACCTGACGACACAACACAGACATGAAAACATTCACACTTATGCAGCTTCACGCAGTACTCATGACCTGTATATGTTGAATCTATTTCAGGAGAAATGTTATCACATCAGTTATGTGTGTGTGTGCTGAAAGTTAGTTTGACAGCCTAAAGCTGCAGTCTACAGGGTATAAAACTATTAACAAGCAGAAACTGTAAGCTCAGAGCTGCATAATGTCCCACAGAAAGAGAGGGAGAGAGCAGAAAGGTGACAGGGAAGGACAAAAAACAAGAGCAACTAAAAATAGGAACATCGTGAATTAGAAGGATTTTTATGATACATATTTATAAGGAAATTTAAACCAAAAATTGTTGAGTTTTGTCAACTAAAACCAGTGAAGGCTCCAATAAACATCAGTCAATTATAATCTGCACATCACTGAAGGGATAAAAGTGAGAAAATGTAGAATATTGTTTTTGATTTTGTAGGAAAATGAAGGTATAACCCAACACAACCAGTGGGACAATGGTTTTGGAAAGGGGACAAAAAGCTCTGTGTGAGACTTTGTAGTTCCATCTGCTTCTGCAGAATAAGGTCATTGTTTGTCTCGTGTAAACAAAATAATTTCTACAATGTGTATTTTGTATCCAAACAAATATTACCACAAATGTACTTTGTCTGTTGCACTTAGAAGTTATTTGTACATTTCCTATAAATACAGTATATTACAGCTGTTTGATAATCTTTTTGTTTTTCTTATTTATCACTAAATCAGGTTACTTTGTCTGTAGTCATTATGTTTGTTCAACAGCAACACACAAAAAAATACCTAGACATGTGTTCAGCTTGTTGGACTCAGAGGTAACCATTTTAGGCAGCAGCAGCTTCAAACTTTTTTTTTTTCATAAAGTAAATTTTTTTTTTAAACTATGTATTTATTTCTCCTTCATGTGTGTTAAGTAAATAGAGTGTACAGAGCTTGTGTTAAATGAGTTTCTGTATGTTATAATCTACCCTCAATATTAGATGAATTTTGTGTTCCACAAATTTTGACTGGTTGTGATCCAAAGCTGTTAATACAAAAGCAAACAAACCATGACTTGTTCAAAACCAGAGACGGTTGTTTATATCCAAGCTTCTAAAGCTGTTCACATAAGCTCTACTCTCCCAGAACCATCTGCGTTTGATAATCCTTAACATCTTCAGTCATGATTGTACTCTGGTACTCTGCACCAACACGACCTGTTCCAACCACCTATACAATTTCTTAAAACAGCCTAGACTGTTAACTCTAAATGCAGGGCTGCAGAAAAGGAAATGTGAGGAGGAAGTTTTTGTCAGTGAAGAAAAGAAAGAGGAAGGAAAAAGGAAGTAAGGGGAGAAATGAAGCTGTGAGACTCAGGAAACGCTGACGTCTGCAGAACTCTGACGCACCTGTACTGATGGTGGCTGAGATCTGATAATGGTGGACATCCCACGTTTGACATCACATGCATTTGTGTTGCTTGGCAACCAAGCAACCCTCATTTTAGCTTCATAATTTTTTTTCCATTTGTGAAATATGCTTCTGCTTTGTCCACATCTTCCTTTTATTTTCAAGGTTGCCTCAAGTTTGAACTTTTTAAAGCTTTCGTCAGAGAGGAAACCTCCACGTACCGTTTGACAAAAGTCAGCTTCTATGATGAGGACAAAAAAAAGGCAACTTGTAATGAAAATTCTGTACAGATCTACATTCCTTCATGTACCACACATGCACGCTAATAGGTGATAATTAGAAGTGCTGTTTTACATTCACTAGTTTTGCCATCTAAAATAAAGAAATCTACAGAATAAATGGATCACTAAAAATCACATTTGTAAACTCTTACACAATATTTGGACTGCATAAACCATTCAAACAGACTCAGTAGTGATTATTAAGGCTCAAGTTAACGGTACTGTTTGTGTTGTTCCTCTGAAATCAGATTTGTGTCAGTATGATGACATTTCAGAGCACCTGCTGCAAATCTTTAGGCTGCTTTAATCAACATCTTACACTAAAAATGTCTCACAATGGATTCTTGCGGATCATCTTCACCCAACAATATACTCTCCCTCCCTTCTGCTGACATCAAAGATCGATGTTTTAGCAGATCATACAAAGTACAACATGAGAGTCAGATCTGAGACCATTTACAATGCCCTTTATCGAAAGACTGAAAATCATTGGGATTTGATGAGAAGGAACAAAGACTGGACAAAACTGTGTACAAGTACAAGTATAAAAACTTTTCAGGACTGCAGAGTCAGGACAGATTAGCAGATATCAAGTTCTAACATATGTTACTTTTACCATTTAATTTAATGGAGTGTTTGTTGCTGCTGGTTTCAGCAAGAAAATGGACAGAAGTATTTGTATGAGTTCGTCAACAGATTAATAAGAAAAAAATAATTACAGTATTACCTCAGAACTGTTTTATCTATATTTCATTAATACGATCACATCAGGCCAAAAATACCCCGGCGGACATTTAGAATATTTTCTGGTTAAAAAGGGAGAAACATCTATTGAGAAGGAAATGACTGAGGCTCAGAGTTTTGTTTATTGGATTATTTGGAGAATGGAAACGTTTTCTTTAACTCTGAACACAATTACACTGAGCAAATTAGCACAAACTTAATTATGCAATAACTCAATTTTTCCTCTCTCCTACACCCTTCTCTCATTTTTCTTTTCTATAAGATTTGCACACCAAATACACACACATACACGTAGACACAGACAAACGCACACCTGCCCACACAAACTCAAGATCACACCACATCACATCTGAACACAGAGAAATGACAACACCAAATATGCTGTCTGTGCCCACATCCTCTCATGCAAACCCAAACATTTTAACTAATATTCACAGAAGGCTGTTTTTAAACACATTAGTACAGACACACGTACACACACACACAAACATCCAGGTGCAAACCTCCACAGGCACTGTGCCAGTCACTCAGGCAGGCTGCCAGTGTACAAGACAGAAGGGTCGTTGTGTTGTAAATGTCAGGTGTCCTGCCGTTTGAGCCAGCATGCATTCTGCCACTAAACACTCATCCATAGACATTTAACTGCGCTTAGATCCACGGCACGCTTAATGAAAAGCTGAATGAAGAGGAAAGAGACTTGTAGCAGGAATAGGAGGAAGAAGGAGGGAGACTGAATTAATCTTTAAAGAAATTTGGTTAGTTAAACCCTAAAAAAAATCAAAATCTTCTGTTATATATTTCTTTGCTGATGCAACATTCATATTTTCTCTAGAGTGATGATTACCCTTTAATGGATTCTTATTGTTTCTAATATTTGAGTCTAATTCAAATTCATGAACCTGCTCATGAAGGTGGTGGCTTAAAACATGATTTTTTTTTTCTGAAGTTTTCATGATAAGACAAAAACTAAATAGAGGAAAAGGACAGCCAGGAGAGCAAGTCTCTCTTGTGATGGCTTATTCACTGTGTTCCCAAGGTAACCAGTGAAAATATTCACTCAGAACAATGGCAACATCACTAGCCTGTAATTTCACTGCACTTCAGTTGTGTGATGGAGTGTGTGAATGCTGCAGCAAACCTTCATTAAATGGAAAATATAAAAACAATCTGAAATATTCTGTATGTTTATGAGGGTCTATTTTCTGCACGTCTGGAATCATTTACATTGTAAACGAGCAAAGAAATATTACCTCTTACAATACCTGACAGAGAAATCATGAGAATAATTAGTGTGTGTACCTGTGACAGGCTGGAAAAGCCAAGGTTGCGGCAGCCGTTGCACGGAGTAAAAGCTTCCCAGAACCCAGTGGGACCACAGGTTTTTTCTGCCTCATCCTCCTCCAAGGCTGGAGCGAGAGGTGGAGTTGGCCGCTGTCAACACAAGTATAAGAGCATAGTCACCAGACTGACAGCATAACAGTAAACAATAATTTGAAAGAATTGGGTTTGAGGACTGGCGACTTCATGATTCAAAAGTAGAGAACTGGGAAAAGACAGTCGAATATATGCATACAATGTGCCAAAGGGTCAAATAAAAATCTTTGACAGGGTTACAACCTTGCATCTGGCAAGTGCAAAAAAGAAAAAAAAAAACAAGACAACCTATTGATTAAATCAATTCACTGACAATAACATAACATAAGGAAGCTCTGCACTTTTAAAGTCCACTCGCTGAGGCAACATCAACACAAGGATGAGGTGTCCACGATAAATTAGTTTCATCTTTCTGTTGTTCCGAACAGACAACATGAGCAAAATATCAAACTGTTTCAGAAAGACACAGGCACCATCACTGTTCAAGGCAACTTGAACGGTGAGCAGAACTTGTCACCCAGGCAACCAAGAAAATGGAAAAGAGGCAGGTCAGTTGATATCAAGCTGTTCTCGAGCAAGCAAAAGGAAAAAAAAGCTTAGTAGAAGCAGATCAGAAGAACACAAAATGATGCTGTTGACTGTTAAGCTTTGATCACCGTATGCCTTTTAACAGAGTTTGGTTTGTGATCTCAAACCATAGCGCACATATACGGGAGGCTTTTTTTAATAAAGACCTTTAGTTCAAGACACTCCTAGGTTTTTTTTCTGCTGGAGAAAAGCACTGAAACCAGTCAGAAGTGTTGCCATTTCTGCATTTAGGGTGGATTGGATCCGACTTCCCATGTTTACAACTAAAAAGCCAAAAAAGTAGATGTTTGCGTCATAGTTATCAAAAATCTCAAACGATCACTTGCTAAATTTCATCTCTCTTACAGAGTTCCCCAAGAAAATGTCTGTTTGAGCATTTGCATGTAAACAAGAGCCAAAAGCACAAAAATGCTTTTTTAAAAAATAAAATACTTGTGGTTTTGCGGTTAAGGTTTGACAGAAAGAGGACGGTTGGAGCAAACTGGTCAGGAGCTGGGCTTCTTAAACATACCAGCAATCAGGTCCACGAAAACATTAAATTAAATTTTATAAAAGAGCAAAACCCACAGAGATGAGTTTATTGTTGTGGTTTTCAAGTCTGCTGTTTAGTAACCCTAGTTCTAATTGTTATATAAACCACAGCTAAAACAGTATGCCTTTTTGACATCAAATAGTGTAAAATTTGAAAAATGAGCATATTATTTTGCCAATAATTAACTGTAAGGGGGATGAAACATGACTTCTGATTTTTAGCCAATTACGTTTTCAGACTATCATATATCAATGCAACACTAATGCAAAGTATTATTCAAGCCGATAAAGCTGGTTATGAAAAAAAAATTCTTCCAACTCTTTTTGAAAAGAAGAAATTGCTTCACTTTGCTGCTTTGAGAGTCACATAACTGTCAGAAAGGTGCAGTAATGGCGAGGTAAACCGAGCTCACACACATGCACACAGCGTCTTTACCTGAGGCTCTTTGGCTCTCAGGGGGACAGGTGTGTGGATGAGCTGTGTGCAGCGAGGTTTAGGAGAGCAGATACAGCACACCTGATAGCTCAGTGAATCATGTGCTCCAGCTAAGGACATGGACCACAGAATGTCACCACAGTAAAACAGAAGCATGGGGAACCCTTGGATAAAAACTGTGAGATCTGAATAGGATTAAGAGGAAAGGAATAACCAATAGACAGGGGGGAAAGGCCACCAGTCCCTTCAAACTGCACAGGTTCCTTTATAACAATCAGGTATTACTTGATCTAAACAGGGCTACAGTCTTCATATACTGTACACATACTGCACTGTAACCATGGTTGGTAGGTTTATCCTATCATTACAGTAAATATCTGATATCAGTTTGTGTTCAATAGAAAAACATTGTTATTAATCCTAGTAAACTGCATTAATGATCAATACTGCACTCACTGTCAGGGAAAACTATGTGTGTTCTCTTTTTATGATACCTACCAATTAGCTTCACTTAATTGATGGAACAGAAAAATCGATTTTAATTGAAAATTATTATTTGTACGGTGTCTAAAATGATTTGATCCATCTAGTGGCACTGCCGTGACGTTTTGAGTAGCAAAAAGTTGATTATCTATGAATAGTCAAGTTGACTGTGTCCAGTTTTGACTGGTTATGAACAGCCACGGCCCTTCAGATAGAGGTACGAGTCAAAAGAAAGTGTGCGTCGGCAGAAAGATGGCGAGCGTGTGCAAAATATGTTCTAAAACAGTGCGTCTGAATGCATCTTGAGGAGAAATGTTCTCAGAATGTAAAATGGTGCGATGCTCAGTGTTCAAAGTGTGTTAAGAAGTGAAGCCTCTGTCAGTCATCTAATCTGCTGCCTTTTGTCCATATTTACAAAAGTCTTCTTATAACGCTGGTGATCATTGATCAGCAGTGAAATTAATTTTCCCAACAAGCCTTACTGTTCAGGCACTTAAAAGCTTCAAATCTATACTGTAATCTTATCTGAAGCCATTTCCTTAGCAAACACATTAGAAGTTCTGAGTTTTATTCACTGCCAGTCAAAGTGGAAGGGTGGTTTCCACAAAAAGGAGACAGGAGCAGTTTGCAGAGGCCAAGTACCCAGATATGTTGCTCCACTCTCATGTTAGGCATCCACATCTTATATAGCCAAGGCTTAAATTTCTTCCCAACAGATTTACTGCTTACTTCCAGGAACGATGCTCCTTTCTGTGCCACTGATCTGTTGCCATATATTAACATTTTTATATACGATTGATGCACTGATCAGAAATTTTGCCGCAGGCGCCCAACTTTTAACCAATCCTTGTTCCTCGTGAGTCATGCGTTACCCGATTCCCTAAATCTGACCCACAGAAACAGTGCAGCGCCGGAAATGACTTCCTGCTTTCCACCGATGTCCTACATATAATGTAGTTTATAGGATCCGGCCCTAGCTTACAGTTGATGAAACTGAAACCAGCATACTGGCAGGTTTATAAGTGATGGTACGCTATAAAAAAGTACTGCTTTCCGGTGAGTATAGGTTCACTTTGATCTCTGGCTATGCTAATGTTTAACTGTAACTTCATCTTTAATTCACATGAAAACAACTTCTGTTGTGCTGCTTTTATTGTCTTTATTTTATTCTTTGGATCTCCTGGGCATTCTTTGGATGAATCATTTAAATCCACCAACTCACAAATAATTTTCATCACAGACATATTCATATCCACTTTGGTTTAACAGATATCCTCAGCTGTAATTTGATCCTAATGACAGCATTATAGAGCGGTTAGCAAGACAGCAGATAATATAATAATAATAACAGCAGCCATGCAGCACTTCTTTACTCTATACACTGAGGCATCTCTATTACACACCCTTATAATGATGGGCACATTATGGATAATTTTCTTGTGCTTCAAAAACAATAAAAATGCAATAACTCTTTTATTATATGAAACAACATCACTTCTTATCACTCCAACAGCCCCCCTCCTCTACATGGGAAGTATAGTGACACTGATGTAGAGCAGCTAGTCCAGTGAGGCCCAATCCTGGTCCTGGAGGGTCACTGTCCTGCATGTTTTAGTCGTTTCCCTGAATTTGACACACCTGATTTGAATAAATGAGTGGTTAACAGGCTTCTGCAGAACTTGAAGACCTGCTGAAGAGCAGGGAAACATCTAAAACATGCAGGATAGTGGCCCTCCAGGACCAGGATTGTAAAACACTGAGATCGTCAAATGGAGGATTTTATTGTTTCTAGCTCTGTTTACTGTATCTGATACAGGTATAGTTAGAAACTTGGTTAGGAACATAATGTTTCAGGTTTAACTTGACAACAACAATGAACTCTTTATATCTAAAAGTTAAAAACTGTTCAACATAAGGGGTTATTGTTCTAATTATGTTATTATTTAAATCAAAAAGTAAAAATAATCAGCATGACTGAAATCAACTTCTCACAAATCTATTGTCTCACTTTACAAACAGTCATGTGAAAACTTGTCCTTATTATTTTCCTAAGTCAGTTTTCTGAATATTTTCATTTATTTATAAATGTACTTATTCAAATGTATGGGGTAAATATACAAAGAAGTGACATCAGGTTCTTACAAATACATGTTAGTTAAATGTGTTTGGTCATACCATGGATGATGAATTTAGTATCTTGTGTATTTGGTGTTTAGGTTTCTTTATTCTGGTCTGCTTTACCAATTTTTTTATGTTGAAATATACCTTTCTTGTGCACAGCAGATAGTTCCCCTCCTGTCCCCAGTTTACACCTGTGTTAACTGGTAATCCTAGAAACGTAGCAGTTTGTTTAATTACATGTGCCAGTAAATAGTTGTCATCTTTTCTTTGTTGAGTTTGTCATCATTGTTTGGTCTGTGGCATTTTGTCACGTCTTTAAAGCTTCTTCAGCTTTTTACGTTTGAATCCTGACCTGCAAACTGAATGCGACTGCTGCATCTTCTGTTGTGCGCCCTCACCTTGATCTTTGACCCTCACTCTCACACATGAACCCCCTGAATGCATACCTACTGTCCTCTTTAAAAAACACACAACACATCAGCTGTTGCCCAGTACACACTCTGGGCACACAGCCACTGAAAGTGGCCTGTATTTCTGGGTGTGCTGGAGAGCTGATTTGAGCTTTATTCATGACTAATGGGCACACTGAATCACATACTAATGGCCTTGGCAACATGTTCCTACACAAGCCTGGGGGCACATAAACACATACACACTGAAAGTCCTCATAATAGGATACAAATTAGTGCTTATTGAGGAAGAGAGATACAAGATGGATTGAGATAATTACAGCCTAAATGAGCAGAGGCTTGTGCATTCTCAGTACATGCACAGGTGTATGACCTTTGGCATGAAGCTGCAAACGCCATGCCGTGGTGTATAGTCATAATTTGGCTTCCATTTAAAGTGGGTTTATTGCAGAAATGGAAAAATGATGAGTTATTGATCAGCGTTACAGCACCCTTGCTGAGGTGTGTTTGTGCTTTTTCTTTTATGACTCAGAAGAAAATACATTGAAATAAACACAATATAAGAAGCAGGAAAGCAGGAAGCTAATACACACTCAGCTGGCTTTTTTCAGCACGAGTTTAAAGGTTCAGGTGGGGTGGGGGAGTAAAGGTAACAAATGACCTCTGTTCTAACATTTTGCCAGTGGAATTAAAAATCCTGAAAGCTCTTTGTCCTGTTATGCTGGCTGTACAAAAATAAAGAGAGTTCTCTAATCAGGTCATAAAAACAAGCCAATTATTTGTCAAACGTGAACCTGGAGCCATTAACGTTTCATCAGGTTTTATGTTTCTAAGAAGGATGACTTATGTAAACAAGACAGGAAGGCCTGACATTTCAAAATTAAAATGGCACAGAATAAGAAAAAATCAGTTTGAAGACAAATATTATTTGTACGTCTAAATGAACTAAATCTTGTTTTATTTGCAGCAGAATCAAGACAAGACAGTTTGGTGGTATCAGTCTGTCTAACACTGCCCTCTGTTGTTGAAATAAAGCAAGTACAAACATTATTTAACAAGAAACACTGCAGCATGTGAAGACTTCATATTTGGAGATATAACTGAACTTAAGATAGTAAACTTGCAGTGGGGAAATATTTTGGATGAATCAGATCATTTCACTTTAAACACATCATACAGTTGACACATCTTGACTTGAAGCTTACGTTGGTGCAGTATTGTCTGAAAAGACGGGGATGTTTTGTTTCACTTAATGCACCTTATAGTCCGGTGCGCTATGACAAAAGTTTGAAAATGGATCGTTATTGACAGTGCATCTTATAATCCAGTGCGCTCTATAGTGCGGAAAATACGGTAAAATAAAGCAAAATATTCCAACTTACGCTTTAGCATCCTCAGCCAAATCACAAAACCAAATCTAAAAAAAAATGTTTCAATTCTACATCTGTGTTAAAAGTACAAGCAAAATCAAAATATCTAAATTAGAACGTCTTCTATTTCAAATTTAGATCAAAATGATTCTAAAGCCCATTTAATAATCTGTAAATGATGATGCTTCATCCAAACTACATAAGTTGGAGTTTTATATCATATTTACTTACATTTCTTCATCATGTTAATGTAAAACTGTGCAACCACATCCAATCCAAACAGCAGAAAGATTATAGACTCATCCCACCAGTGACATCTGGTTTTCTTCTGTTGAGTTTATTGTTTCATTATTGTGTGGTGAATATAAAACTTCTCTGTATTGATTACATGTTATATTTCTTTTCAGGTTTTATAAAAAGAGGTTTTGTTTTTAGGTGGGGTTGTATGGAATCCATAGTGCGGTAACTGTTTTACCTCTGGTTGAGAGCTCCACAAAATCAGAGAAGTTTTATGCACAAATCAATCTAACGGTTCATTTTAAAGATCAAATTCAATTAAACTTTGTCACTTTTGGATGAAGCAGTTGTTTAGTGTTACCATTTTCTCAACTAAATATCCATGTTTAGGTAATTTAAACATGGATATTTAGTTGCCTTCTGCAGGTAAGACAACTCATACATGTTCCACATTACCTTACATTAAAAAAAATAACAAATTAACCCCTCAGAAGCACATTCAGAAGAAAATAAACTCCATGATTTAAGCAAGCTAATGTCATCCAGAAACCAATCACGCCTCTGTCGTTAGTTTACCTTGGTGCCTCGAGTTAGGGTGCCGTTGGGTCTCTCTGGGCGCTCCTCGTCAGACAGACGCCCACTCCCAAAGCTATCCATGGAGTGGGAGGAGATGGTGTGACAGAGCTCCTCGAAGGAGTAGTCTCTGTCCCGGCACTTCTTGATGTCATGGAGCAGTTTGGACAGCTCACTTGTGACAGCGTCATCTAGAGAGAGTGATAACATAAATCAGGATATCTTTATTCATCCCACAGGGAAACTGCTTAATTTCACTTTGGAAATTAGGAAAATTAAATTTCCCTTAATAAAAAAAAAATCCTCAAGGAGTCGGGGATAAAAATAACCCATAATTGTCTCTTATGACAACAGTATGAAGCCAGGTCTCATTATAGCACTTATGAAAGGAGGAAAAACTTCAGTACAGAAGGTACAAGATATTAAATTTGTGGGGTTTTTTTTTTTTCAAGTTTCAATAAAGGTTTACCAAAAAGTAGCCACAGAACCCGAGGCAAAACTCATTGTCTGTCACCCCTCTATATTGCTTGGGTACTAAAGAGAGTCGGTCTCTAAAGTAATTGAAGTAATTATGGTGTCTGCAGCTACTGAGAGGAGAGCATATCAGCAGGAACTCATCTTTTTGCAATCTCATATTTATTACACAGGGGGCAGTGCTGGACAGGGTAAAACTATGTGGACTCAGTAACTGTCTTTTCCAGTGAAGGAAACACTGATTTCACTCAGCACTGTTTGCCCTTATACAGGTGCTGGTCATAAAATTAGAATATCATGAAAAAGTAGATTGATTTCAGTAATTCCATTTAAAAAGTAAAACTTGTATATTATATTCATACATTACATACAAACTCATATATTTCAAATGTTGATTTCGTTTAATTTTGATGATTACAAATGACAACAAATGAAAA
>NC_051447.1:9919718-9945815 GCF_001649575.2 Kryptolebias marmoratus | reverse complement strand
CAAAATTAAACGAAATAAACATTTGAAATATATGAGTTTGTATGTAATGTATGAATATAATATACAAGTTTCACTTTTTAAATGGAATTACTGAAATCAATCTACTTTTTCATGATATTCTAATTTTATGACCAGCACCTGTAGAAAAACATATATTCCAAACATTGATTAGTTGGTAAATAATTATATATTGATTATTATAGTTTCTGTTGATGCTTTATAAATTGTTTAGGCACCTCTTATATTGTTAACTTGTGAAATATGTGTCTTGAAGTTTGATTTAAAGTTGTACTTTCAAACACTGTTGTTTAACACTGAATATTTTATTTAGAAAGCTATATGTAACTTTCATCACCTTCAATGTCAAATACTGTTTACTCTCGTTATCAAGCGTCTTGGCCGATCCATAGCATGTCTCTACATGTACACATGTGAATTCATGTGGTCTGTGAGATCAGATCTCAGTCTCTCCTGGTCTAAACATAAACTTAAAGCTATCCATTGCTAATCCAATTCCCCAGAATGTAACTTCAGGAGTAAACAGCCTCTGATTCAGACTTGGTTCAGCTGTGTGTGGGCACTTACTCTTGTGTCTGAGGGAGGGGGAGGCAGCAGGAGAGGGGATAGAAGTTCGAGGTGCAGGTATAGGACACTTGCGGACAGGTTCTTCCATGATGCTCTGCTTCTCCATCTCGTCCATATACTCTACAGAGACAAGGAGACAGAAAAATCTGTGAGATAAGAAATACTGTAATTACATCTTATTCAAAACAAGGAAAATAGAAATGAAAACAATGTGATGAAAGGGGGGAGGCTTAGAGAAAGAGACGGCATTTCAAAAGCATATTATTGGATCAATATAACAGCACAACCGTTGGCATGGTAAACAGCTTGAGTTGCTTTCAATTCACACATTTTGGCTGCACCGCAAAATCACTTCACAGCTTCTGCTAATAGACCACTCTGCTGTTCATGACAGTAAAAGAGCGAATTCTGTGGGAAAACTGTAGGGAGAGAGATGGAGACAGAGCGGGTTCAGGTGTGGGGGCAGAAACAAGTCAAAGACTGGATAATGAACTTGCTTAACTGCAAAATTAGCAAACAAAATGCTTACAGAGTAAAAAAATTTAGTGGCAGATTGCCTGAGGAGAACTAATGAGAAAGCCTGGTAATGAGAGGAAAATGCATATGTGTACTTCTAATATTATAAATAGCAATCCCCTCTGTAATTATGATACATAAAAGCAAAAAATGAAATCTGGACATGGGTTTATTTAGCAGTAGATGCTACAGAAACAGCAGAAGACGGAGCACAGTGTTTAGGGGCCGAGCTTTAACTACTATACTGCATTGTAACGCACAACCAGTTGCTGCCAAGCAGTGAAATAGTGAACTAATAACTCAGACAGTAGGATTAATTATGCTCTGTAAAGTGAAGTGAGAATCTATTCATAACGAGGTGCCAGCGGCCACCAGAGAGGCCCTCAGCTGGTACAATTCAGCAAATGACAGGTCTTTTGCTTTTTGTGTGTCCTTTTCCATCTCCTCTCCTACAGGAAATGGCATGCAGCTGATCTCTTCACAAAGTCACAGCTGTGCCCTTTCTCTCTTTTTTCCTTCCTCTAATACAGGCACAGTCAGTCTCTTATTTATGCTGATGCCCAAATATCTTTCCACCTTGTGAGATTTGTCTTTGATGCCCACTGTTACGGACAGATTTGACATGAATTTTTTTAACATTTAAAATTCTATAACCCATCTCTAAACATCTACATATGCTTTTTCATCTTCGGTGCTTTAGACAAGATCCGTCTCTGTCGAAGCATACAGAGCATCCTTGCATTTGAATACAGAATTCAAAGGAAATCCAGAATTGGGTTCAGACATGTAAAAACAACTTTGCTGATTCATTTATGCATGTGTGGAGAGCCCAGTAAATCTTGTGAGGTGCACGCCATCGGCCACAGAGGGAGCCAGTAGACCCTCTGGTGCAGAAAGTCGAGTATTTATGTCACACAGGCCTTTCACACAAGCAGATGCCAAAAACAGTTGTTTTCACGTCCTAGCAGATGTAAAGCAACACTTTGTTTTGCGTCATATAAACAGCTGAATGAAGAGATTTTAATCCCATGTTTGGTTTACTATTAGAGAGGTAAATGTATTGCTTTCTTAAGGGCTAAAAGACTAATTTAGATACAAGCCAATTTGGTCTGCTGGTTGATTAAAATCTGAGCCACAGCGATGAAAAACACTTCAAGAAACTAAGAGGGACTACAAGATCAAGAGCTAATGACTCCGTTTCAAGCAGCTGCTCTTTCTTTAAGATGTTTCAAACTGGTTAGACCTTTCAAACGGTGGTACAGTCCCGTTTGGGCTACTTCTTTTCACAGGCAGAAGAAAAACCTAAAAAAAAACCCACTGAAACAAAAGCCATCATAAGACCTCTTGAATACACCTCTCCTTAGATTAATTAAACCACTAGATTTTCTTAATGAAACTATCATTGTGTACAAGTTGTTTTTTTTACCATAAAAATACTTCCAGAATGTCTCAAAATGGCTTAGATGAATTGCATATCTTCTTAATCAAATCCCTAATTTTGCTCTTCCAAGGCAAGCCGTGTATAATCTGCTTGTTTTAATAATAAAAGTTTTTAGGAATATTAAATAAATATTAAAATAAACACATGTTAGTGGGTTTATACCTGAGTAAGTGAAAAGCAGACATTTTATAAGCACATGGTGTCTCCCTTTAATGTTATTTGTATGATTCAGGATCTAAAATTAATGAAGAGTTTAATCATCAATTACAACCAAACTTTTGGGGCCTTTGAAGCATTATGTTTTCTCTGATTTACAGCCAGTTTTATGTCTTTTCCGGTTTAACTATGATCAGTTTTTTCACATTCCTGGGTTTATGTTCCCTTTTATGTCTTCGCCTCCTAATTAAAACTGATCTGCAGGTAATTCTGGCTCTCACATATTCTCCTCATTCTTCAACCCCTGTTTCTGAGGGCCTTTATCTCCCTCCACTTAAATTAGCAGTAACTACACGTCCCATGTACACGCAAAGATTACACAATGACGGATAACGCAGGCCTCTTAGCCACAGATTATAGCATTTAAATTGGCACTTTATTTAGAAGTAGACGTTTTTGGGTTCCCAGGGACTAAAAGTTTACACTAAAAATCACTGGTCAAACACAAAACGCGCTGCAGGGCTATGAGAGTGAAACAGACATTTTAAAAAAATATGGAAAATGTGAAAAATGAGTAAACAGTAAAAAAATCCAACACTTTTTTTTTTGATTGGATTGACATGATAAATCAATGACTTGGTGACTTAACCATTTAAATCCAGTATAATTATGAGGTGAAATTAGAGCCATATGTTCATGGGCAGAATGGATTTCACTATGGTATTGTTTCTCTACTTTTCTCAGATCACAGTAAATAAATAAATGTGTTATAGCCACAAAAGAGAGAAAAATCAAATGTATTATGTTGAAACTCATTACTCCCACCACTGCACATTACAAACATTATGATTAGACTTATGTGTTGTTGGGGTAAAAAACAATTTGCAATCACAACTGGGTCATTTCTGCAACATTGGGAGGTCATGAAAGCCTCGACATGAAAGACTTTTGCTCAGACTGAATTGGAAAATGCAGAGCAGCATCATGGCAAGCATCAAAGCAGAGGATCTAAACTATTTGAGAACAAACTGAATCATTCTATGGAAATGATTAAAAATGCATTTTATTAGTTCTAATTATTCATTGCTTTTTCCACCAGTGGAATCCACAAAATGTTTGCTGAGAGATTTAGAGACTGAACAAAACAAAAAGCTACTCCAAAACTCCAGAAACCCACTGATAACCATCTCATTCAAGTTCCAACGAAGCCAGTGGAGTAATTGGGAGATTTGCGACAAAAACTGTATTGTGAGAATATCACAGCTAACATTAACAGTGCACTCATGCCCTCTAGCCTTTCAACACATACAGCATTTCCTATTACTTCTCAGAAGACAATAAACTTCCTTGAAAACAAGATTTCTCAGTTGTACCTCATCCACTTCCAAGGGTCACAGGGTCAGACTCTCTAATAAACTCAACTGGAGCTCAATATGTCCTCACCGCTGAGCAAATTCAATATAAACTGTCACCTACAGCCAATAAAAGCTCTGAACACGTATATAAATTCAACTTTTTCAAAAACTGACCTTGTGAAATCAGGTGCTGCAGAGATCCAGTGCAGATGCAACACTAAAAATCTTCAAGTCCTAATATTAGTCATAATTCATGAACATGTTAATCAGGAGCCTACATAGAAAGAATTAGTGTTTTTTAACATCATATTGTGTTGCATTCCCTACACATATTTGTTCTGCCACAGAGAGGATCCATTAAATTAAGGGTGCGATTGTCTCACCTTGAATAAGAGCAGTGATCTGCTGAGATTTTTGTGCAGGATGTTCTTTCAGAATATCCAGTGCTGTTCTCCCCTTACTGTCCCTCAGACTGGTGTCAATCCCTGAAATGCACATAATATACACAACATTAATTTTCATACAGTTTAACAGCAGACTAAAGGTGAACTCAGGACATCTGACTTTTTAAACATATACAAACCTATCTTAGTTCTTACACATATACACAGAGAACTTCAATGACCTTCTAAGAAAACTCCAGTGATGCAGTGAAGATTTTTTTCAGAATTCCTTCTGGATGAGTTCTTGTTTTACCACATCAGCCTGTTTAATCTTTTCCTGTGTTCAGAGTCAATGTCAATACATTTTACAAAGCATCAAATATTCAAAAAGGCTGATCTAAACCATTTTTATTGGTCTGTTTGATATTTTACTTTGTTACCCAAGTCCACAGCCTTTATCTTGATTATATTAAGTTGACTTAGTCCTGCGGTTTATGAGTTCTTGAGGCCATTTACCATTTTTTTTTCTACCTCATGTTTGTTAGGGGTAAGTGGCAGGGCGGGGGAAGTTTGTTAAGGTGAGCAGAGGTGGGCAATGACATGATGAGCATGGCCTTCAACACCGTTTTGCAAGTGTGGCACACAAAAATATGCCGTCATTTTAAAAAATCTCCTTTGTAAACATGGCAGCACAGCTCGCTGGTCACTTGGTCTCAAACTCTCAGAATTCAGTTCGACTGCAATAAAAGATTTGTGTATTTTCTCTCAATATTGCATCAAGTTGAAGTTGCCAATGAGTGTCCAACAGTTACAGCCCAGTTATATACTACGTTATTAGTAAATCATAACAGCATCAAATGATTGCTTTATCAACTTTCATCTAAAAAACAAGTTTGACACCATCCACCAAGAAAGACTAAGCAGTGTGGCAGAAGGTTACATCAAGGATTAAGGTTTATATAATGATCAGTGCAAAATAGAAACCCATAAAACTCCATTCTCCCCTTTCCACACTTAACTGTATGCACAGTTTTAAATAAGCAAACTGAAGTAGACCAAACCAATACAGAACAAAACCGATTCAGGATGTTAACATAATTCAGGCCAAAAAGCCCATGAACGCCCAGAGGAAGTCCTGCAGGAAACAGGAAGTGCTGTGGGAAAGTGGGCGGGAGATAGTTGGCGTATCAAAAGACAACAATGCCCAGATATTACTTGGAAGTTTTACTGTGTTATCTTTAATTTAATTTGCCATTTCAATTTTGGAATAAATTAGTTATACATTCTTAAGTTTCCATTCCTAAAGATAATAATTTACCTGTTTAAAGCTATACTTCAGACTTTCTGCTACAACTCAGGGGTCACTTTTGTGTCATTTACTTAGCATAACCACTGACCCAACAATCAACATGGTAGATATTTTTAAAACAAGAAATCACATCCTGCTGATTTGTCTAACAGTGATAAAGTGTAAAGTGAAATAGTTTTAAAAGTATTAACATGGGCAGTAAACATGCCTTGGTTCACCAGAGGGAAAATACAACCTGCAATTAAAAAAAACATGCTAAATGACTAGCTGCAGGTTAAATTTTAAAAAATAGAAACGCACTTCCACAAAGAAGTGCTTTTTTTTAAGAAAGGTATTTTTAAACCAACCTGAGTCAAGCAGAAGGCGAACTACATCCATCTTTCCAAAAAGGGCAGCTTCATGAAGGGCACTCCCATTCTCTGTCTACAAACACAAAGAAACAACACATTCATGTTAACATTCTATTACTTTAACAATTGGAAACATAAACAAAAATAGACATGAAAAGCAGAAGTTAATTGGATGTACATAAGACACCTTGTAAGAAAAATACAGTGAAAAAAATCCATTGGGTTCAATAAATGAGATGCAGAAAAAATTAGATTAAATCAAGAAAAGATTTCAAAACTATTACACAAGCTATGGAGGCCTGTGTGGAAATGTACCAGTTTCACTCATTTTACAGCATCCCATTTCAGCCTCCAGCTCTGCTAATAAGAATATTACAGGTATGATGCAACACAATGAAACTAGCACAAGGGGGAAGCTGCAAAAGTTTCATCTTGGATCAGCAATGACCAGGGATAGTTACTGTGACAGAGACATGAAGAAAACACAAAACGTGAAAATCCCTGTGTGACAAACAGCTGTGTTATGAAGCTAAATCAGGTGGGTGGAGTGCACTTAAAACACTTAGCACTACATTATCTACCAAATAAAAAAAAAAATTAAAAATCACTCAGTAAATCAGTATTTTCCTGTATTTTGATGTGGTCTTGTTAGCGTCATTGTGCCACAAACTCCAGCTTTCACTGGAGCAGAGGATGGAATGAGGATCGACATCTCCAAATCTGAGACCATGGTCCTCAGTCGGAAAAGGGTAGACTGCTCTCTCTGGGTTGGGAGTGATTTGCTGCCTCAAGTGGAGGAGTTTATGTATTGGGTTTTGTTCAAGAATGGATCTACTTTCCTACCTTCTGAAGGTCATGAACTCTGGGTGGTGACTGAAAGAACAACATTACGGATACAGGGGGTTGAAATGAATTTTCTCCATTTTCTCTGAGTAGCTGGGCTCTCCCTTAAAGATACGGTGAGAAGTTATGTTATCTGGGAGGGACTGAGTAGAGCTGCTGTTCCTTCACATTAAGAGGAGCCAGTTGAGGTAGTTCAGGTATCTGCTAAGGATGCGCCCTGGACCCCTCCCTAGGGAGGTATTCCGGGCATGTCCAACTGATGGACGGACAGACAGATGGATCATTTTCAGTGAGCCATTTAAGCTTGCTGGAAACCAATGTCACAAACTCACCTAAATTTATGAATTTTCAAGAACTGCATTAGATTAGCTACTATTTTGACTGTCTTAGCTCATGTTTAGATATGTTTAGTTTTCATGACCTTATTTAGATTATCTCATATTTCATATACATTATACATGATTGACATTTTTTATTTCTGTATTTCCATATTTGATTCTGATGTTTTTTGATTCTGCACCTGATTGTTCTGTATTTGATTCTGTTGTTGTTTCTGTGTTGTAAAGCACTTTGGATCACCTTGCTGCTGAAAAGGGCTGCAGAAATAAATTTTCACTTCACTTCATTATTTCCAACTGCTACTCGACCTGTATGTTCTGAGGTTCACCCCCAAACAGGGGATGTCTCCTTTATTTACCTATAATTTATAGTTTGAAACTGTGAGCAACTGTTCAATTTAGACTTCATATCACATGGCTTGGAACGCTGTCTTGGACCAAAAATATAAAAAGGTTCCACCAGTATTAATTAAATTACTAATCAAGACTCCCAAATAAACATTTACAACAAGTTAAATTTGTGAAGTGTTTATTGTTTCCCACAGCCACAACAAGTAATAACTTATGCAGTTTATCCTCTGACTGAATGGTTGGTATAAAGCAGGCAGTTTTGTGTGCTAGGACTAATACAACATTATTTCTACCTGTAAATTATGTGTTTCTAAAGTTGATATTTCAACCGTGCATTAAACATGCCACCTAGTATGTCCTGCTGGAATTAATAACACCCATCATGGACACAGGAGACATGCACTTTACCACATTCACAACAAATCACACTGCAGAGACGGAGCCAAAATAACCCTTTAACATGCCCAGCAACACACATATGCTGAATATGTTGCATCCTTCACGGTTGGCTTCCTGACAACACAGATTAAAAAAAATACAACCTGCCCTCAACAACACAACCAGCCTTAATGAAGACAAATTATTTGGACGACGTCCAGGTCTGCCAGTAAATATGCTGCCAAGAAAATGAACTGAACACAACACTGCACCACATCAGTGGGTTTGTCCTCTGGAGGAAATACTGAACTTACTGTGTCAGTTTCTTCTGAACCAAGAGTGTCATCACAAAACAAGGACAAAAAAGAATCGATAGAGCAGATGCTGAAAATCCCGTTTCTTTAAAAGGTCCAAACACTGCGGAGGTAAATCTGAGGTGAAAAGAAACATGGTTTTATAGCTTCAGTTTGTGTATCTGTGGAGGTCTTATTTTTTATACCAATCTTTAACCTTCATGATAGTGATTTAAGGTGGGAGGACAAGAAAACAGCCACCCCCTTTTCTGATACACATGACCTGGTCTCCTAAACCTCCAATCCCACTTCCCGTCCCGTTTCCCATGGCGATAACACAGTGATGTCATGAGGAAACAAGGAAGGCGATTTCTCTTCTCTAAGAGTTTCCTGTGATTGAAAAGCAGAGGACTCTGATTCTGGGCAGCTAGTAAACTTTAAGCAGTGTTATATACTGTTTATGTTGGAATGACATGGGATGAATGAGGAAACACTCAAGACTTTTTACACTGCGTCTAAAGAAACAACCCGCCAGCTGGGTGTTTGGTGTAAAACAGTGCTGCTGGTTTTATAAACATACACATCAGCTGTCGCTCGCAGCTCATATGTCAAAATATGCTATTACAAATCTGAGACGGTAGGTTTCTGCATCACTTGGTGCTAATTCATAAAGCCCTTTTAAAGATCCAGGTGAGCTGTACTAGACTGAAAGCATTTCTTAAATAGACAAAAATACAGAAACAATAATTCAAGACTTTCTGTGCAGACATGGTTAAAAATACTCAATATTAGCCCTGTGTTGGCTACCAATATGACTAACAGCAAGGCCCTCCATAGGGATTTCCCTTTATTTTTGTTAACAGAGAGCAGAGGAAGGACAGTGATAGACAGAGAGATGAACACATGGAGGGCAGAAGACTGGGACCACATACTGCTTGTATAAATTATTCATCCACACTCTGGCAGACCTGTATGGCTTGCCTCCAATTAGTGACCCATTCTGTTATTTACACAATATCTTTTACCTTGTAACAATTTACAAAAGCAACTCTGCATTTTCCACTGCAGTTTGATCCCGGTCAGGTGGTATTTTATCTCATCTTAACACATCACAGAAACAGATTAAACCTGTCACCTTTCATGCCAGAGTTTTAGATGATTGCCCTATGTTGAAAAATAACAGCTGCAGCCGTTTTGGTCAATAATATGAACAATCCCATGTTATGTTGTGAGATGCTACGCTCAGAGTATGTGCTATGAATGAATATCAGCTTCTATCACAACGAATTTAGCTCAATATCTGTAAAATTGCCTGAAATAAAGCCAGTTTTGTGTTTTCTAAGGTAAAAAATAAAGCTAATGTGCATCAGCCAACTTTTACAGTATGTATTCTTAGGACAGTGAATATTATAGTTGAACTTATAACAGAAATGTTTATAATTTACTGTGCAAGGATGGCGGAGAAATGAATAGTGTTTTTCTTGTGAATTTTTAAGCCAAAAAGAGCATAAAAAGCCAACAAGAAGAGCACAATGAGGGTATGATTTAGAAATATCAAAAGCTTGCAGTGCTTATTATCACGCAGCTGAGAGACAGAAAGAAACTGGTAGCAGTGTGTCTTGTGGAGAGATGAGGCATATCAAAGACATGCAGTGTTCATCTTCACTTGACACACGGAGCCCGAGGCCAAATCCCTTCTGAAAACCATCCCTCTTCTTCAGATCAGAGCATGCATGAACACACAGACACAAACGCACACAAAAGGACAGAAGAAGGAGAGGATGTGTGCAACATCGCTGAGTCAAGCATCTCCTCACTGTAAGAACGTCTCAGTGCTGCTCAGATTTAACAGGTCAAGTTGTGTCAGTCTTCCCAGAGATGAAATGCACACAAGCACATGCGCAAATCCTACAAACTCACAAGGCTGCGATGTGACAAATATGAACATGCTGTGAGAACACTGAGATAGAGCTCACATTTGTTTTTCTATAAGTTTCCATACTGTACATACCCCATATTTACTGTACATCTGTTCTACCATCTGTCTTTGTAGCAAACCACTGGTGAGTCAGAGCAGGTTCAGGCAACAGGAAAGTTTCAATGGTCTTAACTTTTATCACTTTATGTTTCCAGACACTGAAATGATCTTTCTATAAAAGCTTTGTGGAAATTCTTAGTCTTAAATTTGATAAGCAAAGTTTGATATTGCTCCTTGTTTATGCAGCTTCTCAGCAGAAAAGTCTCACGTCTTGATTCCGATTCGGCAGCTTGCTGAGGCTTTGATATCGTCTGGGCCCTAAAACTGTTGAAGCCGTTTTCCCCCTTCAAATCCTTCATAATCATCAAACAGCAAAGACTTGGATTACAAAAAAGAACAATCTCTGCGAAACATCAAGTATTTGAGTGCACTGATGCACTGCACATCTGAAAGCATTTTCTGCATTTTAATACTGCCAACAAATACAATAAAAACATACTAAATGTGGAAATGAATCAAACTTGAATGCCGCAAGGTTAAGCTGTTGTATTTTATAGCACTATACAGAAATGTTGACATTCAAGTGAAAAGAAAGAATAAGTAAAACTGCCTTTAATTACCCCTCTGGGACAAAACATGTGTTTAATTTGAACTGAACTTGAATAAGTTTCTATGCAATTTAACACAAAATCCTCTCTGAATGAACACCTTTAAGCTTTAACCACCCAACATCTTGGAATATAATTACATTTGAAAACAGAAATCCTAACTTCTTCTTGTGTATCTAGCCAATTTGCAAATACTGACATGTTATTGTGAAGGACCATCGTTAACAAGTTCATGCTTCTTTCCTTCACAAATGAACTCAAAACAACCACTGAATTATTCATAGCAACTGAGACACTTTTAGCAAACGGCATAAATAAAACTATGCCAATTAATCATAATACAAATATTTTTACATTTTGACATACTCAGTTTGTTTTTTTATCCATGTGGATGATCTCATTTTAGTAAATCAACCTTATCTGTCTGAAAACTGTCAGGTCTCTCCTCTCTTCACCTCCTTCAGCCCGAGGTTTCTCTCAATGAAAACTAGCATAAAAGACGCTGCAGAACTCAGGTGAGTGTCTCTACTGACACCGGTGGGAGCCCAGATTCAACCCCTGAACTTTTTGAAGACCTCAAAACATAACATAGCATTTTGAGGCCTCAGATCTTACACGCGTGCTAATGTAAAGGAATATACCTGTTGATTAATGGACATATTTGAGTTAGAATTGAAAGTGACATAACTTCATTTGCAAAATGTTTCAGATATTATTTTTATTGTAGGCTAGTATGTTTGGCTTCTATGAAAGTTAAACAAATACACAGGCCATTATTTAGTTATTAATAACCATCAAGAATCTGTCAGACAACATTCTTCTCAGACATTGTTTGTTCTCAGTTCTTTGTGTACAGCATCAAACTGACTAATACTAAAATTTAAGCATTTCGTTTCACTCAAGACAGCAATTTTGCTTAAACAAATGAAAAGAGATGAAAACCTTACTTCACTAAGCAGCCAGGAGACTGCTTAGTGAAGTAAGTTTTCCACACTTCAGTTTTTCACAGTTCTGCCTTTTTCTCAAGAGAAGGACAACAGCATTGAAGAACGCAGTAAAGCATGGAGGCATTTTGACAAGACCTCTCAAATACTAATGGCACAAAGGCTCAGCACAAATCCACGTTTGATTCATTCAGGCAATCTCAAGTAAAAAAAATTAAATGTACAGCAGCAAAAGGAAGACTAGTGTAAAGACTGTGCTACTGAGCAGTAATTAAGCTCCACATACTGTAAAAAAAAATCCTATTGCCTTTGTTTAAAATGTAGTGTGTGTAAAGAGGAGAAATTAGACAGAACCCTCAGGAACACCCTGTTCTCTTCTCCTCCTCTCTCTTTCACTCTTTTCTGCCAATCAATTATTCATACCGCACCAACAAACCATGTAGAGGACTTACAGGATAGACATGCTGTCTGATACACATACACATTCTCAAAGGAAGAGTCTGTCGTCCCTGTTTTGTGTTAAAACATGCAAGAAAATTATGGCACTTTTAAACACCTTAAAAACAATGCTGAACATTCTTCTGTCTAATACGAGTAAAATCTGAAAACAATGTGAAAATTCTGAATGCTGCAGAACAACAATAAAAAGTATTACATTAATAAAAGGAAGACAAAAGATTTCCATATCCCTAAAAAGGCTAAAATTTACTAATCTAAATGAGATTTTACTGATTTACACATCCTCGTGTTGTTGAACCCCAGAATTTATAACAAAAACCTATACAAGAGTATAATTATTCTGTAGTAGACATTAAAAATTTATAATACAAAAACTTGAAATAGTCAAAACATAACTGAATTATTAATCACAACAAAAACAATAATACGATGAGCCTTTGCAACCCTGACTCAAAAACCTGAACATTCCCCAAGATACCGGCGTGGCGTTTCTCTGCTGTGTAATAGAATTTAAATTAGCTGACAGTGGGGATGCAGCTCCAGCATTCGTTTGCCAACAACCAATGGAGGAAGGAATCAGGACCACTGCTGACTCCAGTTTAATTGACATCATGGTGCGTCCATCTAAGGAAAGCTAACCAGGCAGCAAAGCTAAGCGCTAATCCTGGTGGTGAAAATAAAAACTGGCATGGCTCTTTCGAAAAACTCATCAATTCCCTCCTTTTAATAGGGAAGGTTCAGCCCAGAACACCACATTAGTATAGAACATTTAGATAATAATAATAAAACAAGTTACCACTGATATGTCAAGTATCTGTCCTTTAATGCTTAAATGAGCACAAAACCAACCAAGAGGCAACCCAACTCACCACGCAGTTGACGTCCATGCCGGCCTCAAGCAGGGTCTGGATGGTGCTGTGGTGTCCGTTGCGAGCAGCCAGGTGAAGCGGAGTGTGGAGGCGAGTTTGGCTTGTCATGAGATTTGGGTGAGCGCTCACCAACATGCATACCACCTGGACACAAAAACAGCCAGGGAAGGAAACCAGGCCATCACTCTTCTGTAACTTTTGATCTGCTCCTGACATCTTTTTTAACTTTAGACTAGAACTACACAGCTTGAATAGAAGTAAAATTTCAGATTATTTCTCCGTCAACTAATCATGAGCTACAGATGTGACTAAACATTTACTTGTTGCGCGAGTCCTTGTAATAGAAGTCCTGCCAGTCAACTTCAGCAGGAGATTGTGTCACTTATGTTTGATCGCGTACGTTGCTTCGAATAACTTGTGCCGTTCTCTCAAAAGCTGACTACTTTTGTTTTTGTGAAAATGGAGTTTGTACTGAACTTTCGCTCATTCATGGATACATCTTAATGCAGCAGTAGTTTCCACCACAGGGGTTTCCCTTCATTATTATTCAGAGAGAGAATTACAGCACTGTCTTTATAAATTATTCATTCACATTCAGACGAACCTGTGTGGTTCGACTGCAATTACAGCCACCTTAGCAGAGAAACTACCCAACTGTATTTGAACATCAGCAGACATTTGGAGAAGACGCCGATCCGTGTGATCCTATCCACCAAACATTTGTTGAAGACTGTTTTTCCACCACAAATCAATTTACAATATTAATTAGCAGACCCAGACGTTTGCAATTCCCTTCTTTTATCCTTAGACTCCCTGATCCAATCCAACCAATCCAAAACCCTTTTTCACAATTTTAAAATAAAAATACAGCATGGAAAATGGAAAGTGTTCGATTATGACTGTTTTTAACCAACTTGATAAAGCCAAGAGGCTTCGTGTTTTGTCAACTTCCTATAACTTCATAATATAAATCCATTCCTGTAACGTGATTCAAACAGTGTTGAGATAATTAAGCTTTTTAGCAGTTTTTGTAATTTTGAGATTTTCTTCATACATTTTGGAAGAAGAAACATTTTTCCCCCTCACACATTTCTTGATAGACTTTAAATTTCCCACCTGTACTTGCTCCTCAAATACTTTTCATTTAAAACTAAAAGAAAAATTAATTGCATCTTTTTTTTTGGAATGTTTTGCAGCTTTTTAAAGTATTATTAAAAAATCATTTGACAGGATAAAAATGCAACTGACTAAATAGAAGTTGGCAAAAATGTATATAAAAACAGCATTTCCCTAAATTACCAACTTCCTTTGGACTGATGTTGCAATTCTTTATTTGTTTTAGCCTAATTTTTAGCAAAATCAGAAACTTACCAGCAAAAAAAAAAAAAATTGGGGGGGTGAATTTAGCATTACATAAAATTTTTCATTATATTTGAAACAACAGAACAATTTGTTTCACCTTTCTGAAAAAGTTTCAGCAATAAAAAAACTTAATGTTAGATAAGTGTCACAATTGTGCCAACACACAGACATTTGCATCATAATCCTATTTATTCCAAAGTTTTAGTCATTCTGTAGTGTCACCTTAGCCTTATGGAGATTAAACCTTTTATAGCCTTAAAATGTAACAAAAATAAGATTTATTTATTTTTAACACCTCGTGCTTTTAATCATTTAAATGCTGTCAGATGAAGACACAGTCAGGGGTAAATTTAAGACTCACCTAAAACCTGTTAATGAGGATTTCTACCAATTTATGACACTTGCAATTCAATAAATTAGAAAAACAACATTTTTGTTCATAGAAAAAGAAGTTTGTTTTATGATTCTTTCTGTTTTTAATAGAGCAGATAGAGCAGATGTATTTCTATCTTACTGACCTGAAGGCGTCCATAAAGTGCCGCCAGGTCGAGGGGAGTCTCCTGCCGGTTATTTCTCATAGTCGGGTCGGTCAGCTCCTGAAGAAGAACTGAAACCACCTCAGAGTGTCCGTACTGTGCTGCACAATGGAGTGGCGTTTCCCTCTCATGGTTCTGTGGAAGAGCAGAAAAATACTGGCTTTATAAAGACCGCAAGGTAAAAAAAAAAAAAAAAACGAGTAACGAGGAGTGCTAACGGATATAGAAATTATGAGAACAATAACGAGTGGGCAGGGAGTCATGGAGGGCAGTGAGGCAACGATAAAAGATGCATGAAGAGATGCAGAGGTGAGTTAAAGAAGGTCAAAAAGTACAAAAGGCAGGCAATTGGAAGATTAATGGGGGGAAAAAATGGTGGTGATGGTTTGAGGAGGAGGAATATGTGAGAATACCACTCAGCACAGGATGTACAAATATATTTATTTAGAAACAGGACAAAATTAGGTGAAGGGTTAAGATGAAAGTGAATAGAAACACATAAGGGAAAAGAAAACCTTTGTTTTATCTGGGCTTGACGGGCTGGAATTTAAGTTGGAGAGCTACACACTATAGATTTTTACTACACATACAAAACATGTTTAGAGCCGTATCCAACTCTGCATGATTACATTTCAGAAGTGGGTTTGGTTTTCTAGAAGTTCCTGCAGAAAAATTTGAGCTTTTTCTTTAATTCAAAGCCTGTATGCCAAAGCCAGAATATTTCATACCTACTGGGCCTTTTTGGTCTAACATCTTTATTGATTTTGTATGTCAGTTATTATTCAACAGGTCAATTATACTCGGAGATAATTTTACAATACTTGTATTTTAAAATGTCTTATAGTCATTTAGCCACAGTGTTTATTCTGTTTTGTTTTGTTGCTTTTTTTAAGGAAAAAAAAAGTCAATTTGCAATGAACAAAAACATTCTCCTTATAGTAGGTATCAGCTCTCCACAATAAAACACGTTTCTGTACATTAAACAGTGCTCTTGCAGACAGGACTCTGTGTAACTCTATGCATTTTAAAGGTCATGAGAAGTTTGAGAAACTGTGGCCGTGTCCTCGTTCTACAGGGGTCCTTAACTATAACATTGTTGGTAGTCCATGTGCTACAGAGGAACTGGATAAAAATTGCCCCAAGAGGACTGGAAAAACTGGACCGCAGAGCACCCAGAGGAAGGAGGTGTGATGGATGATACCCATACCGTGGAGAAGGAAAAACAAAAAGGCAAAGACTAATTTGGCCAGAAATTTAAAGATGCATTTAGGCTATTGAAATTATTAGAACAATAAATCCTTCAAGGCATCAAGTTAAAGGGAATAGTTAATTAAATCACAATATATGTAAAGTCAGCTTATTTTGATCTGCAAACTGAGGCCACTTACGTCTTAAAATATCTTATTACATTCAGTCTAAGCTGAGAAAACCTTTTTCATCACAGTATAAGGACATGGAAATTTAATTCTGACAGAGTGCAAAGTCTAATAGAGGTAATAAACAAAACTATTGTGAATCAAATGCACAACATAATCTCACTGGAATATTTGTATGGTGGTTAACTGAAACATTAGTGGACCTGATTACTTTAAGAATGACTTCTTATGCAGCTTCATACATAATTACTGCATCAATCAGTGCACCAAAACAAATGCTCCCCAATATAACTAGTAATGACTACGACAACAACAAAAAAACACCTTTCTGCATTTCTTTGTGTTTCTATGTTTCCTCTCAAACTTCCATGATAAAATTCAAAACACTGTGACTGAACTCCGTGGTTCAGATCTCGTGCCTTATCTCGGTCCCCAGAGCTGCAGCCTCCTTTGCTTCCCTCCCAGTCCTCATCCCACTTTCATGTATCCCTCTGAGCGGTGAAAGATTAATAGATTGGTGTGTGTGTGTGTGAATAATAAAAAGAAAGAGCCCCTATATGAAGATGCATACAGGTGATAGCAGCAAAAAACACCAGTATGTGGTTGGGAGATTTCCCTGCCCCTCAGCTGACGAGATTTGTTTTTTTCATAGACTGCACCTCTTTCAACATAGATGAATAGCACCTTGCAAACAGTCAAAACAATATTCACACGCTGAGTGAGACTAATTTATTCACCACGGCCCACTGATAGACTTTTTGCTTGTATTGTAAGACCATTTTCTGTGTTCCTTTGTAAATACTTTACAACCACATGCCATTTAATGCCATTGTTTGTAGACGTTTTTACGATGCAGAACATATCAAACCACCATAAATACAGCACATTCATCATTTAATCAAAGCAGTGTCTTAAGAACAGGTCATTTACACAATACAAGTAAAATAAAACCTCAAAGTTGGCGATGAGAAGAGATTAAAAGCTGTACTACAACTACATTACTATCAGTAAAGAAACTATTTTCTCTGATCCACAGGTGTAAGCATCATTCAGGAGCTACTAAAACATTATTGTAATCATATGAAGGAATATATGAAGTCACAACTCCAATGTACATAAAATACAAACCTAAGTTTGGTTTATTTATGAGGAAAAGCAATCAAGTTTCTAACATGTCTTCCCAGATTTTGGCTACAAAAAAATAATTACTTGTTAATGACTTATTTATAAGAGCCCCATATATAATTAAAAATAAGTAGCCAAGCAAACACAATGACAGAATGCCTGATGTGATACAATAACCACTGGGACGCAGATCGAAGCTGCTGTTGACGCTGCCACTGACCCATTATGTGTCTGCAGCCTCAAATGGACAATAAAACTTCCTAGGCTGATCTACTGTGGCTGACATAAACATCTTAAAACAAAACAAAAAATGCAATTGTGTGACAGAACAACAAGTGACAAAGAGCTGATCTCAGACACAGCTTGATATGGTAGGAGCAAAAACAAATAAGGTGGTGAGGAAGCGGAAAAGATAGGAAAAAAACAAAATCATTCCTCCGCATTCCCTGAGAAAGCTATACATTTCCATTACGCCCACTCTGATAGCTTTCCAATATCATGACTCTCAGTCCATTGTTGCTTATTGTTCACTGAGCAGCACTATCTACTAACAACCCATCAACAGGCACAGCAGCACATCACTGACATGCCCGTAAGATTTAAAGTCAGAGCTTTCTGCTGTGTGTGGTTCTGACATGCTGTTTTTGGTAATTATTAAAACAATAAATGCTTATTTTACAGCTCATTTTAATACAGCTGGTGCATGTTTTTATTGTTGTTTAAGGAAGAAATAATTTAGTATATTATACTATATGCTCTTATATGTGAAGTTTCTCCCTCTGTACTTTTTTTTTTGTAATGATCTGCTGGTGTTCCTGTAACTGTTGTGCATTTACAGGCAGTTGCAAAAACACACCTTACCTGTGGTTAACACCATTAGTTCTACCACAGTTATCTTCCATGGAGCCCCAAACATGTACACCCAAACAAAACAAGCCTATCAGACAGGTGCTGAAATTAAACCGGAGCAGGTGGCGCACAGAGGCATTTGTTTGAGCGTACACTGAGCTAATACTGATGGACTGATACACAGGATGAGCTCCATCTACATTACTTCAGCTCATAATCCTGGGAGCTCAGCGCCTGGCTCGGAAAAAAAACAGAGTACACAAATGAAGACAGAAGTAGACGAGATACTATAATGTGTTCACTGGCTTAAACAAAAGAGACAAGAATAGAGAAACGGCGGTGAGAGAGGTGACAGTAATAACACTCATCTCTCCTTACTACTTTATTTGATTTAAAATACAAAAAAAATGTAAGCAAACAAGTAGTTGTTGTAGTTGTCACACAAAATGTTGAATTATGCTAGACGGAATGAAACTGTGGAGCTGAATCTTAAAGCATTTCTTTTGTTAGCATGAACGTAAACAGATTTTAAGATGAAATTATGCCAGCCAGTGGATTTAGGATGAAATATTGATAGAGCATGCCGTGTTCTCTTATGCAACAGAAGAAGAACAGAAAAGGTGGATGTATTTAACTAACTTTCCAGACAATCATGATGGATTATCTGAGTCACAGCCACACAGAAAAGGAGGGAAATGTGCTATTTGATGAGATTTGCTTTGACAGCTCTTCTGCATTTACTTGTTAATTGCAATCAGTTGTGAAATCTGTGCACAAAAAAAAAAAAAAAAAAAAAGGTTTGTGGGTATTAGTTGCATAATCAGACTGAGAAAATGTCAGGTTTCAGTGTGAGGTACTACAGAGATTACTTTAAATAAGGGNGCAAAAAAAAAAAAAAAAAAAAAGGTTTGTGGGTTAGACTCCGTTCTACGTGGTTCCAGATCCAGATTCCAGCTTTCAAATGATAGATGGGTCCTGTTTTGGTTCTCATTCAGTTCTGAATGGTTTGTTTGTATTTGTGTGGACACAAGTTTTGCACCTAAAGACCTGCACTTGACACTAAACACTAAGCTGACTGCTTATTCATCAGTGGTAAATCAATTTTTAACAATTCACTGACAGCTACAAAGGTAGTTGCATTTAATAAAAAAAACAACTTATCATAACTTGACCAGTGTTTAAAAAAAACACTCATAAAATGTGCATAATAAATGTCTAAGATTTAATTAAATAAAATGCATCATAAAGAATTTTATGAGATTGCTTTTAACCCTAGGTAGCAAACTGAAGTCCCCTTGAGCAAAAACACCCTTTGCCTCAGTTGTTTTGTTGCCAGTTGAAGTTTTAACACTGACAGAGCTGAAACCCAGAATGTCTTGGTTTTAATTTGCAACCACAAAGTAAAATCTACACCACTTTCATTTTTTTTATATATATCGTGTTTCTATATAACACCTTAATTAACAGCCTCACACACAATCTGTTCTCATCTCAGAGTTGTAATGTGTTTTGATTCATGGAGAGATGAAACAGTTTTTTGGGTTTTTTTTGGTTTAACTTTAATTTAAAAGAAAAAATAACATGGCTGTTTAGAGCATATGACTTACCATCTTTTAACAGATTACTCACAGTAAAACATCCAACTGCTCAGTGTGACTGTGTGTTTTGGCATCAGTGGCCTTTTTGAGTGTGGACTTTCCCAGAGTGGTTTCTCTTAGTAGCACCATGTGTTCTTAGAGAAGCATGGTTCACATGTTGATCATCAGGAAACACATGGTTTCATTTTGTTGTGTGGTAGCAACATGTGCGTGTGTGTGTGTGTGATGAGGCATAAAATTACTACATATGTAAGGTGAATACACACAGACCCAGCCCCAGAAAAAAAGGAGGAAAAAATAAAACGTGGAAGGCGAGCAACCTCATGACCTTTGACTTGTTTCACATAATCTCTAAGCTCCCAGGAGGACCTTTCCTATGCTGCTGATCTCCTTTCAAATGAGAGTTAACAAGGAGGGAGAAGAAGTAATAATATAACCTTACACCCATCTCCTGTTGGGAAAGATAACATTTCGGTAATGTATAGTAATACATTCTTGATGTTGAGTGGGACACACACTGACCCTGTAACTGACTAACCCAGAGGAAGCAGACAGGGAATGTATGCCGGTTCCCACGCAGCACATCTGCACAACATCAGTGGGCAAATCTGCAGGACACGTCTGTCCCTTACGCTGACACAGTCCAGCACGCAGTATACAACGTCTAGCTTTTCTCCAGGCTGTTATTTCAGTGCATGCATGTGTTATTTTCGGAGCAGCACGTTTCTTGTTTGCGCTGCGAGGCTCAGACGTTCAAGTTACCCGCAACAAAAGGGAAAAGCTGTAATTAACGATTTAAAAAAAAAAAGAATAATTACAGAATTCTAAAATCCCATACTCCAACTCTCTACCAAGTTTTATTCAACTCATTATTGTGTGAACGCTGAGTCTGCATTCACAATAGTTTTTCTGTTTATAGTTTCTAACCAACGTTTTTTTGCAATGTAACTACTTTTGCATACTTTGTGCAATTTAAACCATTCATATAGCAAAATGATTAACTTTGTCAGAAGTCATGTGCTATTAAACTTAAATTTTTCAAAATATTCACCCTTTATTTTAAATGAAATCCCTATATAAATACATTCAGAGCTCCTCAATTCCTTCAAAACACTTTTTTTAATATTTTGTTTCAGTTTCTTTTATTTTGTCTTACTGCACTACTTTTAGCAATCCTCACCTTTTGCTACATTTAGCTTTCTGTTAGCTTTTTGCTACTTTTGGCTTCCATTTTACTACTATTAGCTACGATTTTGCTACTGTTAGTTTTTAGCTACCATTCTGCTCCTTTTAGATTTTAGTTCCCGTTCTGCTCTTTTTGGCTTCTGTTCTCTTCGTTTTAGTTTTAACAGCTCAGTTTCAGCTTCATTAGCAAGTTTCAGCAAAGTCATTCATCATTCGCATATTTCTTTAGTTGTTTTTATGTCATCTTGTCAACAAACAAAAACTGCAACGATCACATTCCTTCACCTGGAGAAAAGCTTCTCGGCACTACTAATGAGGAAGATTTACAGTCTTTTGCTGCCGTGGAATTGATTTAAGATATGCTCTGCAGTCAGTAACACCAGAAAATGAACAATGGCAGATAGTTATTCAGAGTTTAACAATACACTAGGTCATTAGACAACCATAAAAACTGTTTATGGTTACGGTTCTTAACTGTGAAGGATGACTATAAAAAGGATGACAATGAAAAATGCAGGGAGTGAATAAAATCGAGCAAATGTGAGGTTAGAATTATACTTTTGAAGACACCATGTTATAACAAGACAGCAAATAAGTTTGAGGACACACAGTATCGTTTGTTTTAAGGTACTGCTTGTTCTGTTTTTACCATATTGTAATAAGTTATTTAAAGTCCAAATTTGAGCAGGAGTGTAAGATAAGCATCACATACTAAAGAATATTATTAAAATACAGATAAATTAGCTGGATCAGTGTTGGGATCAATAACTTCACAAAGACACTTTTAACACTGCACCTTTATGGGAAATACTGATGGCTTAGCCAAATCTAAATGAAAGAATTATAAGCCTTTAAACACGACAAGAGAAGTAATCCTGTTACTCTTCTTAAAAAGCAAGATTTTCCAGCAAAACACATCTATATTTCGAAAGAATAATAAATAAAAAAAACAGAAAAGAGATCACAACACGTGACTCGTTAGTCTTCAAAACAAGCATTTGGCCTCACAAGCCAAGAGCAAGCTTTGAGTAAACAAGCAATCTTTCACCATCAATCACTGTCCAACCGTCTCTCTTGCTCACACAAACATCTGTGCTCCAGAGAAGAGAAAAAAAGAAATGTTGAATCATCTTAGAGTTAGACAGCCTCCACCTCTCATACACTCAAGCTCTTAGAATAAACAAAAACAGTGACGTAAAGCTACTGAGACCAATTAAGAACTAAATAGTGGGCTGCAACTGGTTAACCACAAACTAATAACATCCAACTAGACTTTAATAATTATCTGTTGACTGCAGAGCTGACCTTGCTACACACTTCTGCTGCCTTTATTTTTCTTTCAACCGTCAGAATTTTTCTACTTATTTTACCCTGCTTCTATGTCCTTCACTTTATTTCTCACATCATGTCCAACAGTAAGGACAAATGTTTTCTTCTTCTTCTTCTATGTCAGAACTAGTGGGTGGAGTAATGCGCTGCCAAAGCTTGCTCCTGTTATGTCTCAATGACGGACCTGAGTGTGACACCAAATATATCACCCTGAATAATGTATGTGCGTTCTGCATGGGACTGCAGGCATGACAGACAGAAAAATATAGAACCAGGGCATCGTAAACACACAAACATTTCATCAATCTTGCTCACTGATTTATTCCCACAACCTGAAAACAACCACATCTTTGCAATAACAGACTAACTGAAGGATCAGTATACCAGCACGCAGTGAAGAAAACTACAGCAGATCCAGTTCATCACTGGGCCAAACCCAGAGGTTTGGTAAAAACAAAGAACTCAGAGGAAAAAATAAGATCTTTAAGAATGGTAAACAGCTACAATAATAGTTTTTCATAAACAAAGCTCAAAGTGAGATGCATGATAAGAATGTTTCATCATAAATAATCAAAATTATGTGGGTTATAAAGAATGTTTGATGAGACACAAAATGAGGTCCTTTATCTTTGCAATCTTGCTAATGTCTGTGTATTGTATTTTAAATCTTGCTAAATTACCTTTTAAAGTCATGTTTCACAGTGATTAGCAAGCATTTTGTGTGTTTCTGGATGACTGGATTTACACTTTATATTTTCTTGGTGCTCTGTTCCACTGTTAACTGGATATAGAGGCATGTGTTGCTCTGGCTACCCCCAGGGACATTTTCTCACTGTAAAAAGTTCAATGAGTCAAGGTCATAAAGTTAACAAGGGCAAGCTACATTATTATTTTAAGCAACAGCACTGTTGAATCCCTTTTTTGACTGTTTGAAGCTAAGGTTTTGGCCCTTAGGCTTCAGTAACACCCCCTGAGGCAAGTTTTGCAGCTTGTTAATACCGCAGCAGGTCTTCAAAATCTTTTCTGAAATATTTTTTGTAGCCCAAAAAAGACTTGGTAATCTAACGTGTTGCTTATTTAATGTGTATCCACATATTTTTAATTATTCTTTGGATAAGTGACTGTGAAAGCCATAACAAAACCTTTGGTGTTTCTTGATTTAGTTCAGTATATATTTTGCACTTCTTTTTAATCTTGCTTTAATTTGCACAAAACCATGTGTTTTAAACATTTTCTGGGTTTTAAAGGGGACATATGTCTCTTGTTCACATGTAAAGCTGCTTAAATAATGTGTATCTATAAGCTATCAAGACAATTATTATTTTTTTAATATATAAAATCACCACCTGATGCGCGTTAATAATACGTCTTTTTCGAAACAGCCTCAACTTTATTGTCCGTTACGCTCTACAAAAAGGAGGCAGAAATGCTCCACAACATACCGACTGCACCCAGAGGTCAGCATCTCTGTGCTGTATCTTCAGCATCAGCAGCTTTCACTTGGTGTGGATCACAGATTTTCGCTCAGCTAGCCAAATCATTGACGGTGTAAAAAAAAGAAAATTACCCGTGTTCACTTGCTGACTAACCTCTTCATTTCAGGGTCAAGGTACATCATTTATCACAGCAAGCAATTAGAGCCTAACAGTTCTTAGAGGAAAACAATTAAGCTAATGATGACAGAAGAAAATGTGCTTAGAGTAAATAACACTCTGATAACCTGCATCGTCCATCGTCAACAAGAGTACGCACACATGCATAATCTAGGTTTTAAATCACAAAATATTGCTTCCTGTGTGGCGTTTGCTCATCTTCAACTGCAGTGCATCAGTGAGCCGTGACATCATCAATATGCTGCAAGCAAAGATAGACAGAAAAAGGAGGGAGGAGGACAGGGTCATTTTTGCTGATAAGGAATGACAGGAGCGGCAAGCTGAATGCTCCCAGAGCTAAAACGCTCACCAGCCTGTCAGAGACGGATCACTGGAAGCTGTAAGGGATCAGCTCGGTTGGACAGAAGCCATGATAACACAACCTGCAGCAGCATCAGATTACAAGCTCTGAGAAATACAGCAAAGGAACTGTAGCCGAGCTGATAACATCGTCCCTGCTCTGGAACAGGAGCAGAGCCACAGTTTTGCCATTTAACATGTAAACAGTCTGTATTGTAATGAGCCTCCGAGTGAGCTACTGTGCCATCTTAGTACCATAAAGACAGGTCTCATATGCAAGAGCCCCTTCATTAAATTTTATGTAAGCTGTGCCGAGCCCACTGAATGCGCTATATGTTACAGGAAAAAATGTGAAATGCCAAAATGTGAAAAATAAAAAGCCCACAGAGTTTAAACTGATTTTAAAGCTTAAATCATTAATCTGAATTCAGTTAACCCACAAAGCACCACAAGCTGAGGACTTCTTCCTTCCTAAAGACTTTGAAGTAGACATCTGTCAATATCTGGCACGACCCCAGCTTCTCCTTTTTCTATTTCAGCATTTATCAATGGAGACCACCACAGGAAGGAGAAATGTAGCCTCATATTGAACTGAGTAGTAAATATAACTGGAGTTTTAGGAAAGTCTATGCTGACGGGGTATTGTGATTACCTGCTGGTTGACGTTGCAGTGTGAACGACTGTGATTGATGAGGATACGAACGATGTCCACGTCCCCCCGCCATGCAGCCAGGTGGAGCGGGAAGCAGCCTTTGCTGTCAGCCACATTTGCCGATGCCTCAAAGTGGAGCAGCTTCAGCACCACATCTCTGAGCAGAGAGACGAGCACATGCACAGACGGATCAATGAATCAGATACAAATATGACAGAAGGGGAGAAGAATTGGGAAGAAAAGCACAGCTGGGCATCAACAACTGAAATCGATATTATGGTATGCTCAGTGTAAAGACAATTTAAAATTCTTCTATCCTATTCCACACATTATTTTAACCGTTTTACTCTTAATGTGATATCAAACTGTCCCAATTTATAAGTATTGGGCGGAAAAAAAACTAGGATTCTTTAATTTCGTAAACTAATCAATTCAACACTGTCAATTGATGCTGTTCTAAACAAACTTTTAAATCATATTTTATTGATATGATTGATCTGTAATCTGATGAAGCTGCTACTCCAGTCTGCAAATGTGTTTCATTTTAACAGGACCCCAGCTGCAGTTGTCACCATCTGAGGAGGAACTATGTGGAGATTCATTTGCATTCAAAATGTCAGGGGGAGAAATGAGGGAGACGGAAGGGCAAAACCTCTTCTGGGAGCAGGGGTAAAAGCAGCTATGAGACACATAATGAGCTACTTGGTTAATTTTAATGTTTTATTTTCATATTAGTCCAATTAAAGCAACTTGAAACATCAGAGTCACATAAGGAGGATCTCAGATTTGAGTATGATGATCTTCAGCTTCACTCAAACCCATTTCAAACTAGAGAAGTTGCATTTCCTGCAAAAATGCAGTGTGAATGCTTTTTTTGCTGAATGATTTTGCTGAAAGCGGCTGAAGATATGCTGAACAGCTGAAGTTTAATGAAGATGCAAAAAGTGGAACAGAAGCTGATTTGTAGAAGATTTGCA